>NC_045738.1:27287007-27296066 GCF_008692095.1 Etheostoma spectabile | reverse complement strand
ACTTCATTGTGTTTGCATTTTTGTCCGAACGCTGCTTGAATGTAAACGCTTCTGTCTGTGTGAAGTATCGGGAGCACACATATAGGACAAATATGTCTTACACCACTTTAAAAACGGATTTGCTGATATCTGGGTGCGTAGGTGACATAAAATAGCATATGCTACAACACCAACAATTCAAAAGGTATGGGCACAAACTATTAACATTTCTTAAACAGAACTTTGTATTGCAGGGGTTTCAAATGCGTATCTTCCGTCCTAAACATAACGTTGTAGGCTATTATAAACGTAGAGGTATGCATTTGAGGCACTTCAATAGAAATGTTGCTTCTTCTCATAAATCCAAGAAACGTGTTGTTGTAGCTGTCTGAGAGCCTCCCGATCACGCGTTTCCAGCCCGAGGTAACCAGTTGTTTTAGACCGATTGTTTCTCAAACCGTGTGCTGCCCGGTGTAATTTATGACGAGTCCTTGCACATGGATAGCGCAGAGGTGTAGCAGGAGGTTATAGTGCACAATTTAATTATGATTTTAAGCCTAAATCAAGGTAACAATTTTGTGTATTACATTTGGATGTAATACAGTAAATATATTACATATTGCACATTTAAACACCAAATGTCTAAAAGAACTGTATTGTAATGGTCATATAGCAAAGTCGGGTAGAGAGAACCAATGTCCAAGAGGTCAGAAGTAGACACCTGTTGAAACTCACCACACGTGTTAACCGCTGTTACATTTATACAATGAAAATAATAATGAAACCATTGCTGATCATAATGTTAGATTTGGTTTATGAAAGACGCCAGCAAAGCTTCACCGAAAATAAGTACAGCAGAGAGGTAAGACAGGTCGGACCTTTAAATGTTACAGTTACAGCTTATTATGTTGCTATTGCACTTCTGGTTAGACCCAAACTGCATTTCGTTGCCTTGTACCTTTACATGTGTAATGACATTTAAGTTGAATCTAATCTAATCTAATCTTATGACAACTGAAATAAACAAGTCTACTGATTGCATACACACATTGCGGCGATTCAAATCCACTGTTAGGAGTCTACATGGAAGGGATTTTTTTGTGATTTGATCTATAGCTTCTTGCAAAACCCGGAGACATCTGGGTTTGGGTCACTTTTGGAACAATTTGTTTTATAACATTTTTGCCTTGATTCAGATTCACTTTTGGTTGTCCCTGTCTTTCTCTCTCTCTCTCTCTCTCTCTCTCTCTCTCTCTCTCTCTCTCTCTCTCTCTCTCTCTCTCTCGTTGGCTGTTCCTATGGTCTGTGTCAATGTGTGTCATGTAGTTTAAGTTGGACAAGCATTGGGCGGCTGCCAGTAGCGCCGTTAGGCCTGGGTGTCCGATGCAACGGCCTGGCTTTAAAAGACGTGTGTGAAGCCTACGTCACACATTAATATACTATCATACTATTTGAGATACTTAACAAAAGCTTTAATTTCTGAGTTCTTGACTCGATTGGTCGAGCGGGGCATAAATTGAAGGAGCTGAAAGGATAACATTTCAGTGCAAGTGTATTTTGTATGTTTTGACATGACAAATATATTGATTGATTGATATTCACCCTCTGTCTCAAACACTTTGTTTTAGCATCTGTCTCTTTTAGCCCCCCTCCTGAATTTCCAGACTACTCTGATCGGCTTGGGAGAAAATTATGCAAAGGTAGTTCTCAAGCCGTGGGTGAAGAAACTCAGATGGGGGGTGGCTTATTCTGATGAGTCCGTATTTGACATAGGAAAGGAGGCCGAATCTGAATGGCTTGTTAAATCCCATGTTTTCTGACAGCACACAACAGCACACTGGTGTGTCTTTTTTTTCACAGTTTGTAGGTTAGCAGGTACACCAGATACCCACATGCAGGTGCACGAGCACTGAAATAGTGATGTTTTCTTGATATGTCCCATTTAAAGAAGAGAAAAGTTAATGTGGAAGTAGCACTACAGGGAGACTCACCATGAAGACCATCGTCACCAGAGTGGTCAGGTAAGCTGGCAGTCTGTCTGTACACGTCAGCTTCTCCTTCCCCTTCTCCTTCCCCTTCTCACTTTCCTCTCTCTGAAACACACACACACACACACACACACACACACACACACACACACACACAGTTGTATAAAGGACATAAAGTCCACAATATGTCTAAAACTTTGCACACTGCATCTGTTTTGACCTGTGTGTCATGTCTTTCTGTCAGCAGCCGCTCTTAAAGGAGAATTCCAGCCAATTTTTATGTTAATCTTGATCGCTATAAACATGCAAGTAGTTTTGATTGAAAAATCCCCCACCTGAATCGGTGCAGGTAACACAGAGCAGCTACAGCTACGTGTAAAAGCTTCCACTGAGCTAAAACGACAGCTAACGGTGCAAGTTTTAGAGTGCCTTTGTTCCTCTTAACAGACAGACAATGCAATTAATATGTCTGTACAATATTAACAGGGCCCCGATATGTGGCTCTGTTCGTGGTGATAGTGCATACCTCAATGGTGTATGAAATACACAAGTACTGAAACTACTCGCATACTAATCGGAATTCTCCTTTAATGCGACACAGCATTAAGCATACAGCACACAGTACACACAGTGTAGGCACGCACGCGCACACACACACACGCACACACACACACACACACACACACACACACAGGCTGCAGTGGAGCACAGCTAATTCTGCCCCGAGTTATCATGTCACACAAGCCTACTGAGAATTAGGTCAGAAATCTCAGGCAAGTGTGTGTGTGTGTGTGTGTGTGTGTGTGTGTGTGTGTGTGTGTGTGTGTGTGTCAGAAAGACCTGACCTTGGTACAAGACAAAATTCAAAAGGTTTATAATAATAATAATCAAAAAGAACATGCTGGATTCTGAACTCAGCACTTTCTCTTCAGAATTCCTGCACAAGTCAGTGCTGCTGCTAGTTAATTAACACATTATGTGACAAATAATAAATGTGGCACTGAGTTCTCTTAGCAACAGGAGATGGTTATGAAAAGAAACGTAAAAAAATAAACACAAAAAAATATCAGAATGGGGGGGAATGAGCGGGTGGCTCCAGTATCAAGAATAAAACATTCTTTATACTACCAAGTTTTCACAAAATCTCGGATACATAAAACAATAAAAGCCTGCCATGAAAGTTATAAAGTTATAAAGAAGCCTAGGCAGGGCAACCCAGAGCCTTGATGCCCTGATGACTACTGAAAGATGACGTTTACTGTTTTTTAAGACGACTCATCTGACTGGGCAGTTATGCTTTAAACACACAAATAATATATGTCTGGAAATGGGTTTTACCTTCGGGGTTGGGTGCTCCTTTCTTATTGTCTTTCGCATGACCCGGAACTCGTACTCGGCTCGGTTGTGGTCCTGGAAGAGTAATCAGTTTGGATGTTACACTCACTGATTCATGACACCGGATGTGTTAGTAAGCAGTAAGTGTGTACACGGCCGTAAACAGTAGTATAGATCAGTATAGAACAGCCTTTTTTTGCGTGAAGTTTTGCAAACTGGTGTTTAAAAAAAAAAAGAAAATTAGAGTGCAAGAAAATAAAACGAGAAGTGCATTGACCCACCATGAAAAGATTAAGCAGAGGACATAAAATTAAAGCGAAATAGTTTAATGTTTGAAAAATTCCCAGTCAACTTTGAACTCATGTTACTCAAACTATGGTGCAGTTTGTTGGCCCAAGCTTTGCGATATCAAGGCTAACCGCTAAGCTAACTGCTATGTTCTGGCTGTAGTGGACACACACAGACTCCAGTGGTGGAAGAAGTAATCTGATCTTTTACTTAAGTAAAAGTACTAATACCACACTGTAAAAAATAAAGGTAAAAGTCCTGCATTGAAAATAATACTTAAGTAAGAGTATGTAAGTATCATCAGGAAAATGTACTTAAAGCATTGAATGTAAAAGTACTCAATGCAGAAAACCCCTCACATTTTAGAAACGGGAAAGGATCCGAACAGTTGGGTGTTCAATGGTCTAATCTTTTCAGCTGGACTTGTAGGTTGTTATATTGTTGGCTAGTTTAAGTCATAATAAAAATTTGATAAACTCCATGTGTTTTGAAATGCGTAATGTGTAAAGTAACTAGTAACTAAAGCTGTCCGATGAATGTAGTGGAGTAAAAAGTACAACATTCTCTCTGAAATGTAGTGGAGTAGAAGAAGACAGTGATATTAAAACAAAGGACTCAGGTAAAGTTTAAGTACCTAAACATTTGTGCTTACAGTATTTGAGCAAAGGTACTTAGTTAGATTCCACCACTGGTAATATCTACCTTCTGCCTGTAGTGGACACACATATCTATCTGCGGGTAAGAAAGAAACCATGCCCATTATGCCAATTTTTAAAATGTCCAGTAGATTAGTGTTAACGGGCCCAACTCCATGTGTTCCGTCTGATAAACAAAACTCCATGGTGTGGCGTGTCAAATTTCCACTGTCAAATAATCCTTTCATGGTAAGGAATATAAGATTACCACTTGAAATCCATGTAATATGCAGTCAGATGTGAGTGTTTGTGTACCCATATCACAGTAATAGTTACACAGCCTGCAGTTAGCCAAGAGCAATGAAGAAGTGCTGTGAATAAAGAGGAAACTGTATTATTAGAACACAAAGCTGAGGGTTAGACGGTCACTTTTGGCCTGAAGGTCCACGTGTCAAGCTAATGTACACATGGATGGCTGGGGCTCAGGGAGTTTTTGTTGGCAGTAATATTTAAAAGGCATTTTACTGCCAATCGGAAGGTTGGAGGTTCAATCCCTGGCCCTGCAGTTGCATGTCAAAATATCCTTGGGCAAGACACTAAACCCCGAGTTGCCCCGATGCTGCGCCATCGGAGCGTAAATCGGAGTGTAAATATGTATGAGTGTTTATGTGTGTGTGTTTATCTGATGAGCATGTGCCTTGTACGGCACCCTCGGCCACATTGTATGAATGTGTTTGAATGGTTCTTGTAAAAGCGCTTTGAGTAGTAGACTAGAAAAGCGCTATGTAAGAACAGTCCATTTACATGGACAGACAGAGTGAAGACAGACACAAAAAGCAGCATAGACAAAGAACAAACAACAGTCTTGACTTGGGACGTCTTCGAGACTTTGACTACTTAAAGTCAAAAATTCACAATTACTTTTAACAGTCCTCTCGACCCTTGCTGCTTATCTTCAACCTTTTGGCCACTTAGCTTCACTGTAACAAGTTGTGAATACAATATGGACATATTATCACCATGTAAAATTTACGTGGTGCAAGTGTTAGAAAATTGCGCTATTCACACATCAGCAGACACAGAGTTTTATTATTTGGAGTCCTGTTTGGCCATCTGTCTAATAGTCACTGGGCTTCTAGTTCTGGTTTGGTCTCCACTAACTCCTGAGACAAATATGTAGCTGCTACATGCTTGATGATGCGCATTGAGAGCGGTGAGACTGAACCTAGACAGTCAAGCTGTGGGCTGAAAAAGCCGAACAATGAGCTGGAAGTAGAGCTGAGAGTAACTGCAGAGCCAAGGGATCGTTCTCTGTGCTTCCATCGCTACAATCAACACCTTTCAAATTGCACACACATTGCACCTCCACCAACTTTTTTGTATTTTTTACAATTCAAGAGTGTACTTGAGCGTACACTGATTCAACATGAAAGGGGGAATGAGAACCAGCTGACCTGTGTATTTGATCTCTTTTGGTCCCGTTCGAGGTCGTGTGAATTTTCGAGGAACCTATTTTCAGTTCTTTGTACGGTGGCTCCAAAGAGCAACACACAACGACATTTTGCAAAACGCGACATTTCACTGAACACATTTCACAAAACACAGCAAAACTCAAAAACACGATGACATTTCACAAACCATTTTCCGATTTGAATCTCACCAAATGCTGTTGTGTTTCTTTTGCTGTTTTGTGAAATGTCGTCGTGTTCTGACAAATGTTGTGTTATATCTTTTAGGGCCCCTGTCCATTTGAGATATACGTAAATATATATATGCACACACGGAGATATATCGAAATTGAAGACAATGTCTAGTCTCATATATCAATGTATTTAATATCGATATATTGCCCAGCCCTACCATCAGTAGACACAAACAGAAGATGCAACAGTGCTGTGTTGACACAGGAGCAAAGAGATGAAGAGCATGTGAAGTGAAAAGACACATTGTTAAGACACCTTGAGGGAGAAAAAGGTTAGTGTTAGTTGCCGCAGAATGGATCTCAAACAGCAAGTCAAAAAGAAAAAAAAAAAAGGTAAGTTACAGCAAACTATAGCTGGGAAGTTGGATCCTAACCTTATGCTCCTCCTGTGAAATACAAGACACACACACACACACACACAAACACATGAGGAAAAGATGTCGGTCAGCAATCATTGTCATTGTCAGATTAACGCACTTCCGTGTTACTATTAGATCAATCCAGAAAAATGATAAAAACTAAAAATCTTTGCTGCTGTGTTTGTGTGGGAAATGGATGCTAAGGGCTGATTCAATACACAGCAGACACAAAAGACATCGGAGGTACATTCCCACGCATATCCTGACCTTAATGTCATCCTTGTTGCTTTTTAACCCTCATGTTGTCCTCGGGTCAAATTGACCCATTTTCCTATATCAATGTTCTTTTGAACTACCCAATTGTAATTACCCAAGATAACATGACTGATTCCACACAACGCTCTTTGGCAAATACAAATCTCTACTTTCATTCATTTTGTTCTTATTCAGTTTTATAGCATTTGAAAAAATTGAAGTGGTTTCGAAATTGTGTAAAAGTAGAGTAAAAGTTAACATTCCCCGGTCTGTGATTATCCATCAACGTACTGTAGAGTCCTTTAATTTTCGTCTAAATAATTCCTAATTTCTGCTTTTCTAACTCAAACATTAGGTATAATTTCCTATTAACGAGGTTTATAAAACATAAATTCTGTTCCTGTTTTTCATTTAACCCACACACTCTGTATATCTTTATCTGTATTTATATTTCCATTACAAGTACTTAGTTTTTCAATATTACTTATGGTCACAGGTGAACATAACTTATATTATGGTTACCTGCTTTTGCATTATCACTTTAATTACATATTCAATTTAATTTTAAGGTCACTTACTACACTGCAATGTTGTTTTCTTGTACTATGGCAACTGCACTTTACTTTACTTTACAATACCTTATGTGACGCCACTTTACTTTACTTCAGTCTACCTTCTGAAGAAAGAAAAAGTTCAAAACATTGATAAAAAAGCCTCAACAAAAGTGTTGATTTTCAATTTTGAGGGAAAGATAACACAAGGGTTAAGCGAAGTGCATTGAAAAGCATTCTTTACATGTTATATGAGCTGTTACTATAGTTGAAAATATTTTATCCAAACAGATGGTACAGCTTGCAAAATTTAAAATGGTCCAAAAACCAGATGTATCTGGTGTAAGGGTTAGGATGGATTATCTCAGCAAAGGAGAAGTGCTCACTAACACAGATTTATGAACCATATTTAAGAGAAATAAGCCTTTTGTGTACATAGAAAAAGTTAGAAAAAGTTAGATCTTTGAGTTCGGCTCATGAAAAATGGGGGCAAAAAAACAAAAGTGTTTTTAAGGGTTTATAATTTTGTTCAGTGTATTTTATGAAAATAGTTCAAAACAGTTTCTGAAAACATTTACAGCTATAAATAGGCTATGCAGTTGTTGAATCTGTCTTCATTTCAGATCAACAACGGTCAGTTTAAATGATTTTTCATCAGCTTTTTATAGCCTTCACTTTTCCAAAGTCACCTCGACGCTACCAGAATGCATTGCACGGCCGCTCACATAGAAATGAAAGGAAAGCGTGGAAATGACGCTGACAATGGACACGTACCATTAGGCTTTGGTACCTTAGACTTGTTTTATAATCAAAGAACCACATCTTTGCCTATGCGGTTGTTAATCCTTTGTACCAATACAACCGAATACTTCTTCAACCACTGCATGGGTGTGAAGTTATTTGTAGCGTTATCTCACCTCCTCCTCCTCTCCGAAGCCCGTCAGGTCCCAGATATAGTTGAGTCGCATCTGTCGTCTCTTCCAGTGCTCCATGAACAGAACCGCTACGTGACCAAGCATACACATCAAGCTAAACACAGGCTCAAACACACGCTTAATACATGTATCTACTACCCAAATGACAAGGAATACAGTGGGCACATGCAATCTTATATACCGTTAATCAATCTGCACATATGGTACCTGTATCTAAAATGTTTCATAAGACGGAAATTAAGTTATCTAGACCTACACAAAGTCTGTGCCACCAACATCTTTACATTTGAGAATAGAATAGAATGTCTTTATTGTCATTATACACAAGTGCAGTACCTGTGCAATGAGATTGAAGCACCCCCTTACAGTGTCGACACGAAATATAAAAATGTAAAATAAAATATGTTCAGTATGTATGTTTTCTTCTATACCCTCTTTACAGAGACTTGTCAACTATGCAGGGTTCTGACATATGACATTATTCTTTTAGATTCTTTTAGATAAAATAAAGGAGTTTTTTGTTAATGTTAAATATGATTGTTAAATATGTTATCATAAGGACTTATCATATATCATACTGACTTATCATCAGCTTGCACCTATATAAACCTTACCTCACTTGCTGCTGCACTAGGTGATTGTGGTAATTGCAATTACATTGACAATATGATTGAAAATATTCTTAGTTGCTATAACCAAAAAATTGGGATCAGATACATCCACTGTTGGTGTGGGTGTTTTCCTGAGATTAGTGGACAATAAGGCAACAATTGCAGGTCTACAGTATGTGAACCCAGATGGCCGGCGTGCTGTGACTCTGTCAGACACTAGCTCCGTCTAAACACATAACACCTCGCTGGTCTGCAGCCCTGCTGCTGCTAACAGATGGCAGGGTGGTTTGGCAGAACATCAGAGGAAGGCCGGCTCCGGGCTACCTTTGCCGAGTCCTATTGTAAATTCCATGTGTTTCTAAGGTGCAGTATCCATGTGTTCTGCTGAATGGATTAAATCTGAGTCCCACCCTCCTCCTAA
>NC_045738.1:27259942-27286997 GCF_008692095.1 Etheostoma spectabile | reverse complement strand
TTCCCATCCCAACCCGTCTGTTCATTAGATTTTGGCAAATGTAATTTATTTTGGATCGTCAGTTTCATGAGGCGTCTCAACCCATATGTGTGGTTTGTGATGGCTAGCCAAGACCACTCAAGTTGTCATTAATAGCAGTGTCTTATATTTCCTATTGACCTATATTATACATAGTAAAAAAACTGAAAACAATGTGGTTTCTGCTAATGTGAGTTAATGATGTCCGAACAAAACAGAAGAATTCACCTCAAATATTTCTCTAAATTAATTAGATGTGTTTGTCATTTAACTTGTCGTGTTTTTGATGATTTTTTTTTTTCCAAATCAAGAAACTTGACTCATCAGTCTACATTCTGCATGTAACTGTTACTTCTTTTTATTCAGAGGTCCTCAACGTTTTTAATCAAGGACCCCTTAACTGAAAGAGAGACGGATCAGGGACCCCCTACAACATGCTGTATGTTGTATAAAAGGTTGTTTCTTATTAATCTGGGCCTAACATTATTTGTAGAGCAGCCTAAAGCCTTTATGCATACCTTTTTTGTGTATAATACTAAGTTATTCAAAATACATTTATAAATATTTTTTTTACGTTAAACATACAACTCTAAGGATTAACTGTATCTGTTGATGGCTACCTTAGTGACTACCTTACACACAGGCCAGTAAACAGTGGGGATTTAAAACAATAGTTTGGTGCCCCCCCCCCCCCCCCGCGTTGACTCTGAGGACCCCCTGTTGAAAAACTCTGGATTAAATGATAGGGATGTGTCAAAGCATTGTGAATCAGTTAAATATCAATAAAAAAAGATTACGACCGGTTGATATGCATTGTTTTTAAACGTCCTACGGCGCAATCCACTTTCTACCCACGGCCCTTTGCTGCATGTCGCCCCCCCCCCCGTTACTCTCTACAGCTCTCCTATTAATTAAAGGTCAACAGGCCCCAATCTGTTGTTTTGCAGTTTACAGTGGCTTGCATAAGTTTACACACCCATGCTAATGTTGATTAAAAAGAAAAAACAAAAAGCATCTCTTGGAAATTGATTGTAATGCCTTAATTTAAAAAAAAAAAAGGTTCTATTCAGTTAGCTACATAGCTGGTTTGATTTGCATTGAGAGATGATCTATGGAAAGTTCCCCATGCCTATCTCTAGGTATGGTGGAAGGGTATGTGATGGGGGGGGGGGGGGGCTATTTTAATTCAAAAGGCCAAGGGAACTTATCAGGATGCATAGTATCCTGGATCCATGAAATAACTGGCCTTAAAAATAAAACTATGCCTGCTCTCTGAGAATTTAACATAGGGGTTGTCACGTGCCGTTGTTGGTGTGATACTCTGTAGGTGTGTGGTGATTCTCTGCAGGTGTGTGCGCTGAGGGGCGCGCAGCTGAGGGGGTCATGATGTTGCCGAGGGAGAAGAAGGAGCGCGTGTGTGACTGCTCAGACGGGCTTCCGAGGAGAGGAGAGGCGGGGCTGTGTGGGAGCTGTTCAGAGCCAGGCCTTGCTACCCATGTGCCCGTCGCCGTCATATGTATAGCCTGTGGTTGCCTGTTGTGGTGTGGACACAAATAAATCTGCCGTATTTAACCGATTGCTTTTCGTCCCGGGGTTTTATTATTATAAGCTGTCTACGACCCCGGCCCTAGGCTACTTTGCTACTTCGGGTCGTAACAGATATGGGGGCTCGCCCGGGATCCTTTTGGACCGGTTATCACTGTCTGATGCGGTAAGTTGTTCTGTTTGATGTTTATGTAGCCCTGTGTGCTGTCTCCGTGGCTTTGCTGGTGTGTGATTGTGAAGCTGCTTCCTCAGTCTAGATAGGGTGGTGTCCAGCTGGGCCTCATCGGCCTTTCCTTCGGACACTTGTTTATTGTTTTGCCTTTTTTGTTTTCGGGGTCAATCCTAGGCGGGGACTGCATTCCCAAAGGGGCTGGCGTTTCAGGGTTTCGGCCGCTGATGTGTTGCCTGTAAGTCGCCTCGAGCCTAGCACGGCCTCAGAAGATATTCAGGGTTTAGTATTGGATAGGCAGGTTCTGGGGAAGATTTGTTTCCGTGTGTGCAAAGTTGGAGGCTGGTTGTGTGGGCATATCATTGATATCAAACATTACTCTTACCGTGTTCGGCGTGATTGTACTAGTAGTGGGTGATGGCCGCTTTTCAATTTGATGAGTTTGTGGCGGACCCTACTTTAGGTGCATTTGACAAGTGTACAAAAAAGGATTTGCATGTGATTGCTGTACATTATGGTATGTCTGTGTCCGTTTCCCTCTGTAAGGCTGAGCTGAAAGCGTTTGTGTTTGACGGTCTTGTTAGTCAGGGGGTTTTCTCCGTGTCTACACCTGTGTGCGTCTCTGGCCTGCAGGTGAATGCACCTGATGCGACGGATCTGCCCGTTACTCCTGTTAATGAACATGAGGGGGGCGGTCAACCGCCTGTTACTTTACCAAAATTCGATCCCATGTCGGTGGAATCGTCTCCGGGTTCTAAGCTGGATGCCAGGTTGAGGGTGCGATTAATGCGTCTTCAGGTAGAGAGGGAGGAGAAAGAGAGGGATTTTCAGCTCCGCAGAGAGCTAGAGTTGAAGAAATTGGAATTGGAAGCGGAGACTGCTTTGAGGATGCGTCAGATGGAGATACATGCTGGGGTGGGGGTTTCCCGTAACACATCCACTGCTGGCGCGCATTCTCGCAGTTCTGTCAGTTTTGACGTGAGTAAGCACATTTCGCTGGTCCCTGTTTTCCGTGAGTCCGAGGTGGAAGCGTACTTTGGTGCGTTTGAGCGTATTGCTGCTGCCTTACAGTGGCCTAAAGATGTGTGGGCTATCTTATTGCAGTGCAAGTTAGTGGGTAAAGCTCAAGAGGCCTGTTCCTCTTTGTCTGTGGAGGACGGGCTGGCTTATGAAAAGGTAAAGAGTACTATCCTGCAAGCATATGAGCTGGTGCCTGAGGCCTATAGACAGCGTTTCCGCAGTCTTAGGAGAAGCCAGAGCCAGTCATATGTTGACTTTGCTAGAGAGAAAGGGATTCTTTTTGACAGGTGGTGTGCGGCGTGTAAGGTCGCCGATCTGTCTGCGTTGCGGGAGCTGATGTTGTTAGAAGAGTTTAAGAACTGCCTACCGGAGCGCACTACCGTGTATTTAAATGAGCAGAAAGTGTCCACCCTGCAGCAAGCTGCCACTCTAGCTGATGAGTTTACACTTACTCATAAGGTTGTTTCTAGCAAACGTGATACTTTCCAGCGTGAAGTTATCCATGGTGCAGATCTTCCAGTGCCTTATGACAGCGTTCCTTTACGTCCAAGGTCTGACAAACTATGCTTCTTTTGTCGCAGGTCCGGTCATCTGGTTGCTAACTGCGACGCTTGGAAGCGGAAGCAGCAGGGGTCATATCAAAAACAGCCGAAGGGTGTGGGATTGATTAAATCTTCTCCCAGAGTCCAATCCTTGGAATCCGTGGCTCCTGTGATGCCTGATGACTGTTTTAAACCATTTATCTTTAACGGATTTGTGTCTCTCGTCAGGAAAACCTGAGGATCAGATCCGGTGAAAAATATGCGGGACACGCTTTCACAGTCACTGATTGTCTGATGTTCTGCCGCTGGGACCCCGCTTAAGCGCGTGTGCAGTGTGAGGGGCATAGATGGGGTTTGTGCGGCACGCTAGATACAGGTTCATGTACAGTCTGACTAGTGACAGGGTTTTTTACAGTAGGCCGGTCAGGATTCCTATGAAAGGTGTTGACTTTACATGGGGAATGACATTGCAGGGGGGAAAGTTTTCCTGTTCCTGAGGTGGTGTGCACTCCACTACCTGAGTCAGAAAACGATGAGCTAGTTCGGGAACATCCTCATGTGTTTTGTAGCTAAGTACTACTAGAGCGCAGGCTCATAAGCAGACTCAGGAGGTCGGCTTGTCTGACTCCCTGTTTGCTTCTGTATTTTCTGGGGAAGGTATGACCTCTAGTGGTTCGTTTGGCAGTGCTTCAGGTGAGCCTGGTGAAAAGGATGACGCCACTGCATCTTTACCGCTTACTCGGGAGGCTCTTGTTACAGCTCAGAAAAATGATCCCTCGCTGGATAAGTGTTGGAAATCAGTGGTCAATATGACTGAGTGTAGTGGTCAACTGCCTTTTTTTGTGGAAAATGGGGTGTTGATGCGGAGGTGGACCTCACGGAAAGGGTGGGTGTCGACAGATTCTGAGGAGGACTGGGGGGTGGTTTTTCAGGTAGTAATCCCTGTTGACTGTCGACAGCATGTTTTAGCACTGGCTCACGAGCACCTATGGTCAGGTCACTTGGGCATCAGCAAAACCTATGATCGTGTTCTTAGGCAGTTCTTTTGGCCAGGAATGAAGGCAGACGTAGTGCGCTTTTGTAAAACCTGTGGTACTTGCCAGATGGTAGGAAGGCCTAATCAGCCTGTGCCCCCCGCGCCGCTGCGGCCTATTCCGGCTGTTGGTGAACCTTTTGAGCATGTTTTAGTCGACGTGTAGGCCCATTGCCAAAGCAAGTCCGGGAATCAATTTTGTTTCACCATGAGTGTGTCAACTACCCGTTTCCCTGAGGCAATCCTTTGCGCAAGAAACCGCTAAAGCAGTCACTACCGCCCTGCTTAAGTTTTTTACGACTTATGGTTTACCAAAGACCATACAATCAGATCAGGGGACAAATTTCTTGTCCAGAATCTTATAGGAGACCCTTCCATCCCTCGGTATTTCCCACTCAGTCCAGTGCTTATCACTGAGTCGCAGGGTGCGCTAGCGCTGGCACCAGACTTTTAAATCCATGCTGAGTAAGTACTGTTATGAGACTGGGAATGACTGGGACAGGGTGTGCCTTTTGTTTCTTGCTGTGCGTGATGACAAAGCAGGAATCGCTAGGGTTAGTCCGCAGAGCTGGTGTTCGTCACAATGTGCGTGGCCCATTGAAAGTATTAAAGGAGAAATTAGTGGGTGATAGCTCTGGTGGAAAGAATGTGCTGGATTTTGTATCTTGCTGTAGAGAACGTCTGCATCATGCTACACGTTTGGCCAAGGAGTCACTTTTGTCATTTCAGGGTAACATGAAGAGACGTTTCGATAAGAAGGCGGTCGAGCGACAGTTTGCTGCCGGGGACCAGGTGTTGGTCTTGCTGCCTACCACAGGCTCTGCCCTTGCTGCCCGGTTTTCAGGTCCGTATGTGGTGGAAGCTAAAGTCTCCTCTACCGACTATGTTATCCGTACGCCTGAGCGTAGACGGAAGACCCGCTTATGCCATATTAACATGCTGAAATCTTTTCACCACAGAGGGGCTGACCTGTCAGGGCCAGAGACGACCCAAAATGTGGCTGTGGTAGGGGTTTCATCTTTTGTTGGTAGTTCTCAACCGGGACTGGAGGCAGACCTGATGACCCCCTGTGAAAGCCATCTGTGTGGTAGGCTAGCCAACTCGGAGTTCTTGTCCAATCTTGACCAGCAGCTGTCCTATCTCCCCATACTCATAAACAGGATGTGATTGGCCTGCTCGGCAGGTATAGTAATATAACAGGATGTACCCTCACGTACAGGTGTGCTGGAGCATGACATTAAAGGGTAATGCTGCCCCCATTAAACAGCATGCATACCGCTGTCCGCTTGCTAAAAGGGAGGCCATGAGGAAAGAGGTTAGCTATTGTAGAGAATGGTCTTGCCAAGCCTAGCTGTAGTCCATGGAGTTCTCCCTGCTTGTTGGCGCCTAAACCCGATGGCAGTCCTCGCTTCTGTACAGATCGTAAAGGTAACGCGTTACGTATCGGATCTTTTCCTTGCCCTTATGGATGATTGTGTAGACAGGGTTGGGCCAGCTGGTGTATAACAAAGCTTGATCTTCTCAAAGGATACTGGCAGGTTCCTTTGACACGGGGGCCTCTGAGATCTCGGCTTTTGTCACTCCTGATGCTTTTATGCAGTATACGGTGATGCCGTTTGGCATGAAAAACGCCCTGCCACTTTCAGCGCCTTATGCAACATGTGTTAGGGGATGTACCTAACTGCAGTGGTATCTAAGCGACGTGGTGTCTCACTCCAGTGAGTGGGGTAGTCACTGTCCAGTCTGGAAACTGTTTGCAACGGTTGGGACGACGCTCCTTACCTCTAACTGGCTAAGTGCGAGTTCGGTAAGGCCACCGTCACTTACCTTGGTAAGCAGGTTGGCCAGGGTCAGGTTCGGCCTGTGGATGCTAAGGTAGCCGCGGTTATCTCTCTACCAGTGCCCAGCACTAGACGTGAACTAAGGCGTTTCCTTGGGATGACGGGTTACTATCGCTGTTTCTGTAAGAACTTTTCGGTAGTGGTTGCTCCTCTGACCAGGTTGTGTAGTCCTGTGGTTCCTTTCGTGTGGAATGATGAGTGCAGCCATGCTTTTAACTCTGCTAAGTCTCTCCTCTGTAGTGCTCCAGTGCTGGCTGCTCCTGACCTGGTTCGACCTTTCCAGCTTGAGGTGGATGCCAGTGCCACGGGAGCTGGTGCTGTGCTGTTGCAGGAAGGTGATG
This sequence comes from Etheostoma spectabile, assembly GCF_008692095.1. Lineage (NCBI taxonomy): Eukaryota > Metazoa > Chordata > Actinopteri > Perciformes > Percidae > Etheostoma > Etheostoma spectabile. The sequence continues at coordinate 27,280,488 of NC_045738.1, read as the reverse complement.
GGGACGTGTGTCATCCTGTCTGTTTCTTTTCCACCAAGTTCAAGCGTCATCAGTTGAACTACTCAACCATTGAGAAGGAGACCCTGGCGATGCTCCTTGCCCTACAGCACTTTAATGTTTATGTAGGATGCAGTCCGTTTGCTGTCACTGTTTACACTGACCATAACCCCCTTGTCTTTCTGGCCCAGATGTATAACAGCAATCAGCGTCTAATGCGCTGGGCACTTATGGCCCAGGGTTACAACATCTGCATCAAACACAAGAGGGGTGCAGATAACATTGTCGCTGATGCACTGTCCCGTGGGTGAGACTGGGTTTTGGGGGTCTTAAGTGTGTTTTAACGGTGCATTGTGATGATGCTCCAGGGGTGTGAAAAGAGGGGGGGGTTCTCTCTTATGGGAGGGGGTGTCACGTGCCGTGTTGTGTGTGATACTCTGTAGGTGTGTGTGTGATTCTCTGCAGGTGTGTGCTGCTGAGGGTCGCGCAGCTGAGGCGGGTCAGTTGATTGGTGCCCGAAGGGAGAGAAGGAGCGGCTGTGTGAACTGCTCAGACGGTCTTCCGAGGAGAGGAGAGGCGGCTGTGTGGGAGCTGTTCAGAGCCAGGCCTTGCTACCCATGTGCCCGTCGCCGTCATATGTATAGCCTGTGGTTGCCTGTTGTGGTGTGGACACAAATAAATCTGCCGTATTTAACCGATTGCTTTTCGTCCCGGGGTTTAATTATTATAAGCTGTCTACGACCCCCGCCCTAGGCTACTTTGCTACTTCGGGTCGTAACAGGGGTGTATACTTATGCCCCCTCTATTTTAAGGAAGAACATTTATTTATTTACGATACATTATTCATTCACAAAGAAAATTGGTGTCCTTGAGAGGTTGGATTGGGTAAAGTTATGCAAGCCACTGTAAATAAATTCATATGTTTAAATCCTTTGTCTGCAGCCAATTCTGTTAAAAAAGACTCCTGAGAAAATAATCTAAAATCGTGAATCCTGTTAAATCATGAGTTGAGTGTATCATTATATCCCTATTAAATGATAGTGTGTGTTAAGTGAACTGTTGTAGTAATGCGTTGCTGCACACCTTGTATTGGTAACATCCGACTTTGTAACATTGAAGTCTACATGTATTTCTTTGACTCTTTGGGTGCAGTTTGTGTGATTGGATGTGAATGTGTCCCTACCCCAGAGGGCCATGAAGATGGAGAAGAAGACAGTGGCTGGGTTATCGAACAGGTGGCTGGCTCGGGCTGTACCACACGCCGTCACCAGCTTCCAGTAGCTGCAGGCGCGATCGCAGAGCGGACACATGGTGATGTTGTGCCTGGGATCACAAATCTCCATACTGACGAAACAGGGATGGATGGAAGAGAGGAGTTATTGAAAGAGGTGGAAGAGGGCGAAAGGATGAATGTGGAAATAGATCCAAACAAGGGTTTAGATTCAGTTCACTGTACATGCCAAAAAAAAAAACATGTCACAATTTTCTGCTCCTGCAGGTTGTCTGAATGGGGTAGGGGTGGGAACCTTTACTGGTCTGACAATTTGATAACCATTACCCTGTCAAAGATTTGAATCGATTCATTATCACGATGCCTCATCTCCTCAATGTTGTATGTATATATATACAGGGCGGCTGTGGCTCAGTGGTAGAGCGGTTACCTGCCAATTGGAAGGTTGGTGGTTCGATCCCCGCCCCTGCAGTCATTGCCGAAGTGTCCTTGGGCAAGACACTGAACCCCGAGTTGCCCCCGGTGCTGCGCATCGGAGTGTGAATGTGTGTGAATGTTTATCTGATGAGCAGGTGGCACCTTGTACGGCAGCCCCGGCCACAGTGTATGAATGTGTGTGAATGGTGAGTGTTTCCTGTAGATGTAAAAGCGCTTTGAGCAGTTGTTAAGACTGGAAAAGCGCTATATAAATACAGCACATTTACATTTATATATATATCGCTACACATTGTTTTCACCAACTAATTCAAGCATATATAAATAAACTCCCATTTATATTTTATATGCTCTTTAAAAAGACACATGGGAAGCGGGAAATCATGGGGTTATGTGTGGGCGGCTATACCCGAATCAGTGGGCCATCAGCAGCAGAGAGCCTGCGGTCACAGTCAGATTAACCATTAGGGCAACTGGTCACTTGCCCAGGGGCACTGGATCATCGTCAAATATTATCACGTTAGATCACGTTATGAAACGCAGTCCTCACTTTCCTCATTACATGCAGATTTTTGCGACCCGTTTCATCAAAATATGTTAAATCGCGTAAAAAAACATTGTCTGTAGGGAGCGGGAGCGCTAAAAGGAAATGAAAAAGAGAAAAGGAATTGAAATTAGTCGACAACTTGAAACATATTCCAAAAGTAGCCAATTTTTTTTTACTTCAAATAGGTGCGATGATAACGCTGAAATCCCTCCTTCACCTTTGACCATGGAAACAGCTTTAACATTAGTGCTAGCAGTCAGGCTACCACCAGTGTGGAAGCTAGCAGTGAGACATGGCGTGGGAGACACGGGACAGCCAAGAGCAAGAGGACGACGAACATGAACAGCCTCCTCATCATCACAACAAACATGCTGCTGTCCGAGATGGTTAAACCGACTCTCCATCTCCGGGTCTGTCAACGCTGTGTCTCTGCCCCTGGCTAACGCTATTGTTAGTTAGCATGCTAATGCCACCCAACACTGATTACAGATAATGTCATAAGAAGCCAAACAAGTTGTGAGTAATCTGCCGGGAACACTGTGCTGTCCTATGATGTTACAAGAGAGTGTCCTTTTGATGGAAACACACTTTCACCAGCTTTATTCACATGAGTTTTTTTACGGAACTTCAGACAATTCGATTGACAAGTGGATGGAAACTTAGCTTGTGTGTGCGTGCCTGTGTGTGTGCGTGCCTGTGTGTGTGCGTGCTTGTGTGTGTATACCTCGGTATGTTATCGTCGACGGTGGCGCAGCCATAGAGGAATACAATGACTCCAACTATGGCTGCAGGGATCAGCATCTGTGTGTAGACTCCTAACCAGGCAAAGTACAGTCCAACCTTCTCCCCAAAATATTTCCTGTAGGAGGAGATACCAAAGGTCAGAGGTGCTACATTTACAACATCAAATTTGCTTAGATACCGTATTATCATAACACCTAACCATTAACCAATGAGATCACGGTTGATAGGATCAGGTAATGGTTAGTATTAAATGAAGCTGTCCTCCCTTGAAACACGCCCACATAAGTCGTTCCTTCAAGCAGGAATTCTATAAAATATATATTTATAGTGGCAGTGCCTCTAAGTGGCCGTAGTAGTTATGACGGGAGCAAAGCAGGAAGTAAGCTGACAAAGAATAGTAGCGTAAGGAGGTAGGTCGGGGTGGTGGATGGGTCAAAGAAAAATACTGACCCAAATAAAAGTAATCAGCAAGTTCTTTTTAACTTTACAGAACAAACGGACCTTTGTCAAGTTCTGTGTCACGTGCAGAACCAGACGTGCATTGGCATCCTGATTTTAACCCAAACCACAATCTTTTATCTAAACATAATATATTAATGTGTGTGCCTAAACATAACTTAGGTTTTTTTTGTGCCTAAACTTAACCAAACTGCATTTCACAATAACAACACGTTTAAAACCGCGACCGTAAAAGTGACGTTCTCTGGTTTGGAGGACTTGCAAATTACTGTAGTATAACAGTGTGTTCCATTTGTACTCGGAGGCCTGATTTTCCAAGGTCAAAGTCCAAAACACACCCCCTGAACTCCAACATGGCTGCCCCGTGCATCAGCAGCAGTGATTGTTATCAACTGGTATTGCTAACAATGGCTAACCTGGCTAGAGCTAATGAAAACAATGGAAAAATCAGACTTGTAAATGTTAATCTACAAACCCATTCAACCTAGGGTGGGATGTCCTTCCCATTTCCGGCTTTTGAGGTAAATGGAACGCACTATTAGGTACTTCCTGCTGTCTTTGGATGTTTTAAATAATTTCCCCAATGAGACCCTTTTATGATGATTTGATGAGGCTTGTAATATGTGTAGTGTATAAGATCAGTGCTGTGGCCCCAGTACAGAGCATGCTTGATAAGAAAACCCCATCAGATTCAGCTCACACTGCCAGTCAGATTCCTGGACCACAGTCAGCTCAGCACTGCACTGATTCTAGAGGAGAGCATCATGTATCAGTGGAGCACCAATCTGCTTATGATCTGTCTCTCTCCTGCCTGCAGGCGGGTGCAGGCAGCCAGTACTGCTGGCAGAAGATGAGCCGTGGTAGATATAGACGCTGTGTGAGAATGTGTCTGTGATTCCCCTGATGGCTGTGACAAAGAGCACTGCTACAGTATTGATCTGACCTGATGAGTCCAATAGGCTGGTACTTGTAGAAGTAGCTGTAGCTGGCCCACTGCTCGTACAGCAGCTGTGAAGAGAAGCACGAGTCAATCATCAAGGATTATATAGCATGACACAATGTTACGTAATAATAATTACCATGAATATTATGTATTATATTATGTTATGTACTGTATTGGAGAGAGGCCATTAAATTTTTTTTCTGGTGATGCTGTTTGCTGTCAAAGCTATACAAAAATTATTCATTCACTCAATATTTCCTCCATGTTTACCTGTTTGTCTTGACAAATTGGAACAGTGTTTCCACCCTCAAATTACTCTTTTATCAGTGTTTGAATTTGTCATTTTCACAATAAAATAAAGACAACAGTAACCCAAGAAAATGCAATAATATATAATAAAGATGAGGTGAGATTAAGAAACCCCCTAGGGGCTTATAAGTGTTGTACGGGTGTACCCAGCAATGGTTGTCTTTATTACCTTAACCTAGTGATTATTTTCTCAATAAATTGATTATTGGTTTGGTCTATAACATAGTGAAAAAAAGCACAACATGTAGACACCAGAGGCTGGAATCAGTGAGGTTTTGCTATGTTTGCTTTAAAGAATTACCAAAACAATTAGTTGATTATAAAAAGTGTTGCTGGTTATTTTTGTTTTGATCGACTAATCTATTAGCTGTTTGAGCTCCAGTGTTGAGCTACTGCATTGCCAATTAATGTCCTGCACATTGGTTTCACAATAAAACGCCTTATAACTGCAAAAACTGGCTTTTAATGTGACACACGTGCAGGAAGTGCATGAGGCATAAACAGAAAGGTTCCATATTGTAAAAAGTAAGATTTCCATGTAGTTTTTTTTTAAATATAAAGGAGGCAATTGTGCCTTTAAACGAGCTGTCAGGACTTCCATACAATTGTGATGTCACAACTATATATGTATATATATATATATATGTGTAGAAAGTGCCGCAACAGTCATTCCCCAACTGCAGTGACGGTGCAGACACTGAGGCCCTGTTTACACGCACGTGGTTATTTTGAAAAACTGAGATAGTTCCCTTCATTTGCACGTTTGCATTCAAACTGAGACAAATGGAGGTTTAGGCAGCCAAGTAAGAGAAGAGAGAGGCAGAAGTGGAAAGTAACAAAATACCTTTAATAACGTTACCGTATTGAGGAGTTCAATACAGTAACAGCAGCTTCTCCAACTGGAGGGCTGCTGTCATAAAGCTCTCGCTGCCGGCTGCACTTGCGAAGCTTTTGTTAGAAGTGCGTAGTTATAACTCAAGGTGACCTCAGAGTATCTCTTTCCTGGATTTGGCGTTAGAGAACACTGCCTTAGGGTGTTAATCAAACCAGAACCAACAAAAAATGAAACCAGACATGTCCCCCCCAATCCCCACTGGAACACCACCTTTGCTCCTCAACACTGGTTTCCTGCAACGCTTTCTCATGAACAGGTCCCTGTGACATTTTACAGAATTAGGCGACGGCCAACTGGTCACCTGATGAACGGTCACAGGAGAGTTATGTTTAGCTGAGAAAACGTGAAAGTGAGCCGGGTACAGAACCATCGCATTCTCACTCCCATCGCGTTAAATAGGGACGCTTGGTCAGGTGCCTTTGCCGTAGTTACTGACGCTAAAAGTCTCCTTTAGATCCACATCTAAACGTGATTTATCCAAATGCTCTGTGTCGGGACTGTTGACGCCACTTTTGATGAAGGTAAAAGATGGTGGTTGGGCTTAAAAAAGGTGTGTTCACGCCAGATGCGTTTGGAAAAGTGATACACGGGACACAAACACTGGTCTCCTGGGTGGGTGGGTTGTTTGACCCATCAACCCCACCCAACCAACTTCCCTACGTGGAATTTCAAGCTTTACTACAACTCGCTACCTTTGTCTCATAAAACTATACCATTTTAAAGCACCGCGTAGATGGTGCTCTGCCCGGTGCGTTCTACACTGATGCTGAAGGGTGCTTTTTACGTCGTATCTGACGCTGAAAGCCATTGCCCAAGCGTCAGTATTTTACGAGTTCGGAGTGAGCACGGGTTGACAGAGCACCTTGAGGTGGCGGTTGTTTCAGAGTAGTGTTAATTTCGTCAGACGAGACTAAATGTGATGATGACAAAACTGCACCAATGTCCCAAAATGCTGACTAAGACTAAATTAACATGCATTATTATTGACGAAAATGACAAGACTAAAATGTTTTGCAAAAAATAAAAAATAAACTAAAATCTGTCTTTCATCTCTACTTTTTCATTATGCGAAGTACTAGTGCAGTGCCTGTTTGGAGCGCCGCGGTTCAATCAGGCGCGGCTCGGCTGCGGCTCATCTAAAGATTTGGCGTGTCCCCTTTTATTAATCCAGCTGTCACACATCCAGGTAGTGATGTGGCGGGGGAGAGAGGAAGCCGGTTCATCCGGCTGGAGAAGGTGGAGTGGAGGAGTCCTGGTAAAGCTTGCAGATGTATGCAACTGCTGTCAACAAAACAAGGTGCTGTAGAGCCCAGGGGCCCTGGCTCCTATCTAACATATGTCTGTGTAACAAGGTGCTGTAGAGCCCAGGAGTCCTGGCTCTTATCTAACATGTGTCTGTGTAACAAGGTGCTGTAGAGCCCAGGAGCCCTAGCTCTTATCTAACATGTGTCTGGGAAACAAGCTGCTGTAGAGCCAAGGGGCCCTGGCTTTTATCTAACATGTGTCTGTGAAACAGGTGCTGTAGACCCAGGATCCCTGGCTCTTATCTAACATGTGTCTGTGAACAAGGTGCTGTAGAGCCCAGAGCCCTAGCTCTCATCTAACATTTGTATGTGAAACAAGGTGCTGTAGAGCCAGCCCTGGCTCTTATCTAACATGTGTCTGTGTAACAAGGTGCTGTAGAGCCCAGGAGCCCTGGCTCTCATCTCATGTTGTCTGTGAAACAAGGTGCTGTAGAGCCCAGAGCCCTGCTCTCATCTAACAGGGGTCTGTGAAACAAGGTGCTGTAGAGCCCAGGAGCCCTGGCTCTTATCTAACATGTGTCTGTGTACAAGGTGCTGTAGCCCAGATCCCTGGCTCTATCTAACATGTGTCTGTGAAACAAGGTGCTGTAGAGCCCAGAGCCCTGGCTCTCATCTAACATATGTCTGTGTAACAAGGTGCTGTAGAGCCCAGGAGCCCTGGCTCTTATTTCATGTGTCAGTGTAACAAGGTGCTGTAGAGCCCAGAGCCCTAGCTCTTATCTATCATGTGTCTGTGAAACAAGGTGCTTTAGAGCCCAGGAGCCCTGGCTCTCATCTAACATGTGTCTGTGAAACAAGGTGCTTAGAGCCCAGGAGCCCTGGCTCTTATCTAACATGTGTCTGTGTAACAAGTTGCTAGAGCCCAGGAGCCCTGGCTCTCATCTAACAGGTGTCTGTGAAACAAGGTGCTGTGGGGCCCAGGAGCCCTGGCTCTCATCTAACATATGTCTGTGTAACAAGGTGCTGTAGACCCAGGAGCCCTGGCTCTTATCTAACATGGTTCTGTGTACAAGGTGCTGTAGACCCAGGACCCTGGCTCTTATTTAACATGTGTCAGTGTAACAAGGTGCTGTAGAGCCCAGGAGCCCTAGCTCTTATCTACATGTGTCTGTGAAACAAGCTGCGTAGAGCCCAGGGGCCCTGGCTTTTATCTAACATGTGTCTGTGTAACAAGGTGCTGTAGAGCCCAGGAGCCCTGGCTCTTATCTAACATGTGTCTGTGAAACAAGCTGCTGTAGAGCCCAGGAGCCCTGGCTTTAATCTAACATGTGTCTATGTAACAAGGTGCTGTAGAGCCCTGGGGCCCTGGCTCTTATCTAACATGTGTCAGTGAAACAAGGGACATGTGTTAAACGCTATTTGACTGAAATGGTTATCAGAAATAATCTTAGAAATAATATATTTGAATAAAGACTAAAATGTTTTGACTAAACATGACTAACAAAAAAACATAAGTGAATGAATAAATATGACTAAAATCTAACAAGGACATTTGGCACAAGACTAAGATTAAATTAAAAATAGGTGAAATAATTTTAGGCTGTGACAGTTGAGTCCTGCGGCAACGACAGGTAAGTTAAGGCACCAAGGTGACAAGTTAAGATTACAAAAAATTGTTGTTAGTTTTAAGCCAAACTACAATTTTTGTTTTCTAATCTTAACTAGACATTTTAAAAACAGCAGGCCCCTTAACTAGTACTCCTGGGACAGGAACACCTGTTTCCTGGGTAAAAGTCTTGTGTTGTCCCCTTGACTTTTTCCGGGACACAAACTCGGACTCCGCATCCCCTGCTTGCTAGGTAGGAGGTCGGGGTGGATGGGTCCTAAAACCCATCCACCTACCCAGACCAGAGCGCTCTCTACAGCAGCTGTCAATGTGGTTTGTGCAGTAATGAATACGTGGAATACATACAAAGTACAGTGCATTACTTTTCGTGATAATATCTACAAATGGTTCATGAGAACAGCCGGTTTACTTTAATCAAGATCTTTGTCTTTAACCAAGGTTTAGATGCCCAAACCTAACCATAAAGGTGGGTTTTTCGAAAGTCATTAAGGTTGTTTTGGAAGGCACTGACAACCCTTTAGTATTGTTAAAATAATTTTTTAAGTTACAGCAAAATGCCACTATGGGGTGTAACAGTAACACAGGCAGGTGAAGCTTATCTCATAACCACCTGCAGCAAATTTAGTTGACTTTGGGGTGTTTGGTGACGACATTTGAGCCAATTAGAATTTATTGCGGTATTCATTCTAGTATTATTTAAGATATGTGGTAAATTTAGGACTGTGAAGAATGCTGAATGATAAACAAAACAACCTTGATGTGGGTGTGTGTGTGTGTTCCCCAGTGCAATACATATGCAAATCCTTGCTGTCCACTGTATGCGATGGTCATTACAATGATTACCTAACAGCTGACTTAGTCTAGCTCTGTTCCAGTAGTAGGCAACATGCGCATACATAAATCCCTGGGAAATGGTTTTTCACACACAATCACACTCCGTTCACAGGCAGAGCAGCGAGGCTGCAGCTGAAGGCATTTATCACAGGAAGCAGGCCCAGAGGAGTGTCCACATGGCAGATCAGATTGGGCTTGGGGACCGAGGCCCTGTTCTTATTTTAATATCCGATCTGATGGGGATCCGTTCACAAGTGGAAAGCCATGCACGTACAAGAGACTGTGTCTCCACATATTATTATTGGCTGTGATCACACATATTGTTATCTGATCTCACTTCCCCGATCTACAATATATGCAAATAAATATACTCACTTTCTGTTTGCATATACACTGGTTGTGTGTTAAGAGTACATTTCAGTTGTTAGGCTATTCTCACATAAATCGTTCATTACAAATGTGCGACGACTAAAATAGCGCTGCCTAAAGGACAAAACCTTTCTCTGCGGTGTTACAGTATGCAACATGTACATTTTATGAACCTAACAATAAGGATGTCTACTGGCGGCCGCCGGGACCTGTGCAGGAGAGAGAGACGTTTTTAGAAGTCTCAGTGTGTTCAGCTCTCTGTACGTTTGTAGCTTCTGACTGAATCTCTGTCGTTTGAAATTTAGTGTATATATCACATCTGCTTATATTTTACCATTTCATGTCCGCTTATACGTAGGCGTCGTGTTACACTACTGCTGATAAAGACCCAACATTTCCTCATTGTAAAAGTTTGTTAAGCTTTTAAAACAACACTTTTTACAACAATTACAATATCCAAAATCTAAGGCAATATCTAGCCTCACATATCTATCGATTTAATATTGATATATTGCCCAGCCCTACACTGAATGAGAACGTAGTTCTGCACAGTTGAGTAGGTGGGTCCTGAAAATGGATCAGGACCCCTTCACGTGCATGTTGCTAAAAGAATAGGGCCTGAATGGGGTCTCAACGCATCCTGGGTGCATTCCCGGCTGTACTTAGAGCTGTCCACTTGTGATCGCATCACTCAGGATGGAGGTTAATCCCAGATGGAAATGGGGCCAGAGACTAAACATGTAGTCATCACTACAGTCGAGTAAATCCTATTTCCTAAACATGTAAACGTGGGATTGTAATATATGTATCAAAAGTATGTTGCTGTGGAGGCTCTTGAAAGCACCGAGCTAAAGGTTTTCTGATGCCTGAGAACAGAGGAGGGATTATTAGGCTGTTGCCTTAGTGACACACAGCCTACAGTATAATTATGGAGAGTGTTAGCAGGGGAGGAGATGACTTCAGACTCAGCATGAGCTTTTATTTTATTTCCAATTGCCTGGTTCATTTTTTGTACAGTAGGAGGTAAAGGCTCAGAAATGCACAAATGCTATCATGTTAGCATGGCAATCTGTCGTCCTTTTTTACTTTTTTTTTAACTAATTGAGTCACATGTTTGAGTCACTTACATAAATAATGCTGTGCTGCTTTTAAGACGAAGAAGAGGACAAGCCATGCAAAACACATTTGAATTGAGACATTTATCTTAATGACAGTGTTGTTTAGTGAAAGTGTTGGTTTGGTGACATCTGATTCAATTTATTGATTGGTGGATCCGCTCTACCTACCTTCCTGTCGTTAGGTTCTGCATTCACCCCCTCGATGTCTCCCTGTAACAACAAATGCACTTTGTTTATCATGTATATAGCGGGAGCAGCAGGCTTTAAATACATTGTTAGCAACTGGCTATAACCAAGCGCTACATTCAGCTTTTTCAAGCTAGGTATCGCTAAACTTGTAGTCCCCCATAGCTGAAGAATAAAATCTGCTTTATGTCTGTGGTACAATCCGAAAAAGACTTGTGGCAATAACATGAAAGCTGAGTGGCTGCAATATAAGTTGCTTGTTGGTCTCATTTGTAGTCAAAATACAACAAATTATATTTGGACTAGCGAAAGAAAGAACTACTAACACTATGGAATCAAAAATTATTCATTCTAAAGCATTACCATGAGCATTAGAGGTAGGGTTACATGGAAGTAAGAACATTATTAAGTTAAAGTAAATCATTAAGAATGATTTGAAATTGATTTCAGACCTAGAACACAATACTTCAGCTAATTTAAGACTTTTTAAGCCCTAAAAGTCTGATTTTGAAATGTAATACTTTTAGACTTTGTGAGATCCAGCGAAAACCCTGATATAGGCCACTCAATGATGCCTTTAATTCAACACAGAAATATGAGACCTGAGAGAACGCCGAGAGACATTCTTGTCACAAATAGGATTAGTTCACATCGATTCTAGACTACAAGCAGCAGATGCTTTGGACATTTTTGTATCAGAAGCTCTAAATTGGAATAATTCTCTCGGTATATAAAATGTATCAACAGTTCTCAGGCCAGTAAGGGAGAGGCGGCCATGAGGTGTGATGGTGACACTCACGTCATGCAGAGGATAAGCAGATGTATAGACACCATTGGCTAGCAGACTGGTTATCCCTGTAGGAACACACACACACACACACACACACACACGTGTTAATTAGAATTACACTGAAGAAGAATTACATGAAGAACATCTTCACTTGCCCCACTGGCAGGACAGAGCAAATAGCAGAGCCAGTTAAAACCACGAAACACCCAAAGCCACCCAACCATTGAGCAAATCTGCCCCACAACATGACTATGTTATGTCTCTTATTTTATGTTGTTTTATTATGGTGGTAACTGTTGGTCATGTATAACCAAAATATTACACTAGAAGGTGTGCTTTAACATCATCATGACCACAGGGATGCAGCCAGGAGATGACATTCTCCCAGTGATGAGATATCCTGGGACATCCCGGGACGGACAGATCACAGGACATCCCATTACACACATTACATTCAGTGGCTTGAGAAAGTTTACACACCCATGCTAAAGTTGATTGAAAAGAGGACTAAAAAAAATCTTTTGGAAATTGATTTTAATGCCTTAATTAAAAAGAATATGTTATTTCAGTTGGCTTAATAGCTGGTTTGATTTGCATTGAGAGATGATCTTATGGATGCATATCTCTATGTATGGTGAGGTATGTGATGATGTGTGTGTGGGGGGGGGGGGGTGTTATTTTAATTCCAAAGGCCAAGGGAACTTTATCAGGGTGCATAGTTTCCTGGACACATGTAATAACTGGCCTTTAAAAATGAAAATTGGCCTGCCTCTATGGGAATTTAACATAGGGGGGTGTATACTTATGCCCCCTGTATTGTAAGGAAGAACACTTATTCATTTACAATCATTATTCATTCACAAAAGAAAATTGGTGTCCTTAAAAGGTTGGAGTTGGAAAAGGCACTAAGATCAATTTCCAAAAGATGTTTTTTATTCCTCTTTTTAATCAACTATAGCCTGGGTGTGTAAACTTTCTCAAGCCGCTGTTAGGAGGAGACCACATGGAGATGGGTTGCTAGAGACACTACAGTACCAAACACACCCATATACAGTATACAACAGAGCACAACTTAGTGAAATTTCACCTCCGCATTTAATTCAATTCAATTTTTCAATTCAATTTTATTTATGGTATCAAATCATAACAATAGTTATCTCAAGACACTTTACAGATAGAGTAGGTCTAGACCACTCATTTACAAAACCCCAACAATTCCAGTTATTCCCCCAAGAGCATGCATTTAGCGCGACAGTGGAGAGAGAAAACTTCCTTTTAGGAAGAAACCTCGGACAGACCCAGGCTCTTGGTAGGTGGTGTCTGGTGACGGTTGGGGGTGTGATGAACAGTGGCAATAACAGTCCCAATAAAGATAATGGAACTATGACTGGAAATAGTAGTTGTAGTAGTTGATGGCGTAGCAGGGCACGGCAGGGGAGCACATCCTAAGAACTAGGATGCAGTACTGTAGAATACCTTGAAAGCAACTTGGACTTAAAGTTGAACTTGGAGGACAGAAGGAGACAGGGGTTGTACCCTCACAAAGCCTTAGCATGAAAGGACGACAGCTCTACCTCTTGAGCTGCAGGGGTGGGTCTAGAGGGTGCCCAAGGGTGGCACCTTCCCTCCTGGTGCCACCCCAATCCATTAAGCTAGAGTGCCTGACAAACTTGATTTCCATTGGATCAGATTAGTGTCACTTTGGTTAATGGATATATACTTTAAACACACATTGTACACAACTGTGTACTTTGTTGCAATGTTGAGGCCAGTTTAGAAGTTGAAACATATTGAACTCACTATGGAGCACTTGTTGCTTTAAGAAATAAATTGTGTTTGTCACATTATTGTTATATGTTATTATACGTTTGATTTCCTATTATCTGAAAACTGTGTAGAAGTTTGAGGCAAGTTTATTGTAAGTGTATTTCACTTGATTGTTGTATGGTTCTGTAAATAAAGAATCTTCTCAGCCCTTGTCTCATGACCAATTACTGTTTCCATGACAACTATCCAAATCGTTGCCTTAAGAGCCCATAGAAAATGTAGATTGTATTTTCATACACAGCATGTTGAAAATAAAAACAAGTGACACTAATGATAAATGTGATAAATTACATTGTGTTGTTCTATACTATCCAAAATTTCCTATATTTCTAAGCAGATTTTCTATGCTGTATTCTGATTAAAAAAAAATAAAAATAAAAAAAATAAATAAATAAATAACTGCCCCTCCCCATGCCATCCCACTTTAAAACTCCTGGTGCTGGCGCCCCTGTTGAGCCGCAGCCAAAACAACTTAGAGCGTCTGAGCCGGTCTGGCATGAATAATGTGAGTGGTAAATCGGAATTATTGCCATAAACTTGATCATATTTGATACTACTACTTTAAAAAATGCCAGGGTAACATGGGGCATGATTAAAACAAGAGCACGTGCCAGACATTTCATAATCATACGAATTTTGCAGGCAATGTATTTTAAGTGAAGTGTGCTAAAGAACCAGAAGAGCAAATGTTTACGCTCGACTAAGTAGGTAGATGGAGAGGTGCAAGTTCACCTCCTGGGCACTGCCAAGGTGCTCTTGAGCAAGGCACTGAACCCCCAACTTCAAAAGGTGCCTTTCCATGGGCACCCCCCCCCCCCCCCCCCCCCCCCCCCCCACTCTGACATCTCTCAATTTAGTGCATGTATAGGTACTGAGCATGTGTGCGTAATTCAGGCCTGTGTGTAATGTGTGTAGTAACAACAGAGTGTAAATTGTAATTTTATAAAGTATACATTATTATTGTTATTCTTATTATTATGATACTGTACATTTGAATATTCTGTGATAGTGTTTGTGACTTGACATCTTGATTTCTCTACCAGTCCTTGGGCTTTCTTGGCTCTTACAAAACGCCTTTTTTCAGTTTCCCCTATTTATTTTAGTTTTTTTTCCCGCCTCAAAAACAAATCTGAACACATTTATTACATTTTCTACAACTGACTTAAACCGCATGACTAAAGAGACTGAACCCTGGGCAATAATGACTACTCTCACCAGTTATCCGTCACTTTCAGTCAACACTGTACTGTGCAGCGTGAACGCTGTACTTGGATGACAGAAAGGTTGCATCCCTGTGCTTGATAAGCTTCTTTCTCTCTGAGTCATGACTCTGCGCAGCAAATGTATTGTTCATTTGTGTAAAGGGTCAAGAGGGAATTTAAATTCTAGCTGAGGATGATATGTCTTCACAGAAAGACTCAAACGCAGACTAAGTATCAGGAGTAGATAAGTGAAAAAGAGGATAGGAGGCTGGATGAGGGGGGAGGCTGCTAGCAGAAGCAGAGCGTTGGTAGCAAGGGGTGATGGCTGAAGATGCTGGAGCGAGGCAGATGGGTGAGCAGGGATTCAAGTGGTTTGCTGCGCTGGCTGAAGGGATGCAGGCAGAAACAGGCAGGCAGAGGAGAGTGACCCTGCAGAACAGGCTTCGTTTATGCACAAAAGCCCCGATGCTTGGAACGAGGAGCGGCCTGAAGTGTAAGTACCACGGTTCACTGAACCATCTGCCGTTGAGTCTTTGAATGACCGGGATCGATATGCTGGAGGTCGTTGCAGTTGGTGGAAGACAGGTGTGGATGATGAGCAGCAAATCAGGAGTGAGGAGCGCCACAGGCACAGAGAGACAGACAGAGACACGGAGAGACGCACAGAGAAAGAGACAGAAACAGACACAGAGAGACAGACAGCGAGACAGACATAGACACAGGGAAGACGTACAAAGACAGAGATATAGACACAGAAAGACAGACAGCACGACAGACAAAGACAAAGACAGAGACACAGACACAGCCACAGACAGACATATACACAGACACAGAGAGATAGACAGAGACAAAAAGAGACATACAGAGAAAGAGACAGAAACAGAGACAAACACAGAGAGACAAACAGCACGACAGACACAGACAAAGACAGAGACACAGAGACACAGAGAAACATATACACAGACACAGAGAGACAGACAGAGACACAGAGAGACGTGCAGAATAAGAGACAGAAATAGACACAAACACAGAGAGACAGACATCACGACAGACAGAGACAAAGACAAAGACAGAGAGACAGAGACACAGACACAGACACAAAGACAGACATTTACACAGACACAGAGACAGACAGAGACACAGAGAGATGTACAGAGACATAGACACAGACACAGAGAGACAGACACACAGAAAGACAGACACAGACATTGACACAGACACAAAGAGACAGAAAGAAAGACAAAGACAGAGACATAGACACAGAGAGACAGACACAGAAATAGACAGAGACAGACAGGAAGACACAGGGGAGGTGAAAACATACACTGCGTTTATATGCATTATGAAACCCGATTATATTCAGAGTTCTCAGACACCTTACACCAGTCACCTTAACAAAAGAAAATAGTCCTCTCATACCTAGGGATATCTTTTCAAACATTTTCCCTACCAATACTGTGATTTTGATAACGGTTTCTGAACAATACTTCTTTTGATACAAATTTTATAAAATCCATTTTAACAAAAATGAATGACAAAATTACACATTACGGCACAAATCTTTCATTCGTTTTTCAGCTCCTACTACGTAAGACTCATCCCCGAAATTACTAGATCTTGTTAGAAACATGCTGCGTGCTTATTGGCTTACTGATGAGATTAACACCTTAGGTATTGAAATTTGGTATTGAATAACGAGGCATTTTTTGATACTCAATACTAAGGACGCAATTCGGTCGGTGCCTAAAAAGTATTGAAATCGGTGCCCAGCACCGCTGCATTGGTTTTTGACCAGGAAACATAAAAAAGCACTTGTAAGCAACGGCGCCAAAAACAACAGCAACTACACACGCTTTAAACCTTTGGCAAGGGCTCCCAAGGAGACCCATTTCAGGACGGATGCTAGGACAAAGACGGAAGATTTTGACAAAGACGGAAGATAAAGCATTGTTCTGATCAGCTGTCAGTTGCGGAGCGCCACCTACTGTACCTGAGGTAGACTTACTCCCATCATTCTCCCCATTCTTCCCCGCTCATATCAACAGGGAGAACAGGCATGGGCGCTTTGCATGTAAAGCCAGTGGCGGAAAAACACAAGGAAAACCCCCGGGTCACGGCCGGGACTGAGACACAGGATGGCTTCAGATGGTCATCAACATCAAAATTCAATCCATTCCAAGCTAATCCATTCATTAGTTGGAGAGTTGGGGACATGTTGCTCAAAGACCACGACGGCACACCCTGCAATCTTCTCTGGGGATAATTACACTAGAATTTGAGGAGAATAATTGCATATTGATTTTTCTGTTGTAGTAGAGAAACAGGCAGGAGGTCTTACCCATGGAATATTTGGCTCTGGTGCATCTAGTCCTCTTCAGTACCTCATAGACCTAAGGATACAACAACATGTTAAATAAAAAAAACTCATATTTAACTAAACAGGTTCAGTTTTAGAATCATGAGAATGCAGATGAGAAGGTAGGGTAGGGGTGTAGCGATACATCGATATAACGGTTCAATGATCCACATTACAATATTATCGATCCAAAGTGAAAATATCGATACAGATCATCTGTAAAATGCCCTATATTTTTCTTTTTATTAAAGAGAATTTTTTTTAATTTAAATGTCTGGAAGAGCTCATTAATAACATTGTCAAACTATATTTTAGTTGCTTTTTTGAGTTTCTATAAAATGAAATGGGCTCATGAATCTTATATCATTTGAAGGCTCCTGTATTGAATCAAATTGAAATCGTATTGTAACAGACTTTACGATATCAGCAAATATCATATCGTCTAAAGAATCAATATATCGTATTGTGATCAAACTTGAGGAGAATGAGCTAAATATTTACTTGTATAGTAGTACAGGTGAAATGTAAGAGGGAGAATGAGTTTTGTTTAGTTGTTGTTGCGGACTTTGAACAAAGCGTGTTTTGCTTTAACAAAATTACAGTTTATTTAAAAGGAGTCTGGTGGGTCTGGCGATGGCGATATAGGAGCTGTTCATAGGTTCTGACTCTTTAACAAAAGTGTCTACCTTTGAAAGGATCCTTTCCATGTTGTCAGACACTTAGAACAATAATCTGAGCCTGTTCGTCTAAGTGGATGTAAATTGAAGGTGCACAATTGCCCATTAACATTACACTGTAGCTTGTTTCACAGCTGCCGATCGCCAAGGTTGTCATAATATTGGACCAATTTCAAAGATTGTTGTTCCCATCAGTTATTTAGACACAAAACATTGGGAACTAGGTTCCAGGTTGAAAAAAGACAAAGTGGACTTTATAACCATAAATAGTAGATTTGATTAATGCACATTAATCAACATTTCTATAACTGCACCAGTGTTAGCCAATTGGTACATTTTCAACTGTAGTCCTAGCATGCATGTCTTTATGGTGGGAAGAAACCAGAGCACCCGGAGGAAACCCCACGGAGAACATGCAAACTCCACACAGAAAGGCCCGGAACGACCTGGATTCATACCCACAACCTTCTTGCTGTGACGCAGAAGTGCTAACCACTGAGCTTCCGCCAAATTCGACATATCACAAAAATGCTGCCACTGGGCTGAATGAAACTTCTTATGAAGCTTCCTGAAGGAGCCACCTTAGAACACGTCATCTATTGAAACCAATACTTACTATTGAGCTCCTGGTCTTGCTGTCAAAGAACTTGTCCCTGTCCGACAGATCAAATCTGGCAACAAAGAAGACAACAGGTCTAGTTTTAGTTGCAGATCCGCAAAAGAGTGCAGAATGATAGTGAACATATTTGACCTTAGAGTAAAAATTGGAAAAAAGTAAAGAGGCTAGTTGGGATATTTAACAATTAAAATTTGCAAAGTTAAGCCCTATCACGCAGTTGTGATAATGTTGTTAATATAATGCTGTCCATCTAGCACACAGAGAGCTGAGATTAAAGACACGTTGTAAAAGAACCGCCACAAGTAGGATCAAAAGTACAATAACAATGAAGTCACAGTGAAATGGAAGCTTATGTAATTATGTTTTAGAACTGATTGAAGGCTGCAATTTACACAACAAAAAGATGAAGGGAGAGACATGGACAAGCTTTACACAACCAGCCAAGCCTGTCTCCTGCTAATAATCTTTAGAAGCAGTTAATATGCAGCAGAGATTTGCATCATTGGTGACTTTTACTGCCATTCAGGACATGCTGTATGCCTTATTTTTAATTTTTTTTAAAATTGATTTAAAACTTGATGCCCAATGAGGGAAAACCCTATTCAGTGGGGCAAGGTGAACAAATATGTAAACAAAAAAATTAAAGACATATCATATTTTGTTTGTGTTCAGAGGCTGCTGGTGCGAACCGACCTGGATCCAGCTGATTGCTGAAACTCAAATAGAGAATTTCTGTAAAAATGTGTATATTTTGCCCGTAGAGTAGCACAGTGTCACTGGAAGGACAGTTCGCATTGCCAAGCCTTCCTCCACAGCGCTGCGGAGGAGGGTCTGGCTAGTCCACACAGCGTTCCCGGGATGGGAGAAAAACGTGCTTTGGTTTATTGGCATTTCTTTAAACCAATCACTATCAGACAGACCCCAGGTGCCGCTGCAAATCAGCCCCGAGAAGGAACTTGTTTTGGTGGAACGTGTGTACGTTCAAAAGTTGTTTTAGTCGTGCAACACAAAATTTAGAATTGAACAGACCAGTCAGACTCAGTACATATGAATGCAATTCTTAGAAGGAAAGCACTTGGAAGTGTGTGCACTGAAACCATTTCATCCAAAGGACTGAGTGGGCAGCTCCTGTCAGTCATGCATGTGTTGCTGGTGGTGCTTGTTGGCCTTCACTGAAACAGTCCAGATGGTCCCTGTGCCTCCACTGACAGACAGCTTTAATCTGAAGTTAAATAATCCTCTATTTAGTCCTGGATTGACTTGAGCATTCCCCTCAGAAAGTGACAGGATTGAGCTCAAGACTAGCCTATAGCAGAAGCATTAAACACCATGTCAGATGGAGCCAGATTGATTTTAAATAGCCTGTAATTTACATCTAGGCTTCATCTCAGGGAACTGGCCTGGAGTGCTTTCAAAATGGATGAAGATTAGGTGATGGAAAAGATGTGGAGGGAGATCTCCTGCTAGCTGTTAGTCAGAGCTGTAAATATAGCTGCACACTGCCCACTCTCTCCTCCATACATCCCAGCAGGCTGATGGTAATGCTAAGACATTCCTCCGCCTTGATCACTGCCTTTGAAAGTTGTTGTACTTGTTGGGACAGAACCGGATGAGTCTGTGAAGGCATGATGTCTGTCTGTAATCAAATGCTTCATCTAGCCATTGTCATAATCTTCCAACACTTGGGAAAACGTAAATGACTTTTGTGATTCCAGCTAGCTGCGTGTGTTTCCTTCGGGGAGAGAAAGCTGAGAGATGGGAGCTTCAGCAGAATGCTGCAGGAGAGCGTCACGCTTCAGCCTTCCTGTCATGATGTTTTAGTCCATTGTGCACCTCTGTAGTTCCCTGTCTGTGCTGTCTGAGTGGCTAAAACTGCGTTGCCTTTGTTTAGATGGTGATTTGTTTAGAGGTGAAACAACATTAAACATGGAAACATTTTACAAAAAGAAAATTATAAAGTTTAAGATTTTCAGATTTCAAATTTGCCGGTTATCTAACTTGCTTTTTAGCATAAGAGTCTTACAATCACAGATATAACTTGCATCTATTAGTTGGAGATACAGTATGTCTCACCATGATCTCTTGCTTCAGGATTATCTCACTGCACTGGGAGATTATGATGGTAGTTTTGGGGGGG
>NC_045738.1:27253675-27259932 GCF_008692095.1 Etheostoma spectabile | reverse complement strand
GGGATTTGGAGTCAGTTGCGACATGGCACCTTGGCAGTGTTGTCACTATCCACTGATCTTTAACTCCACCACTGACAATATTTTGGCCTTTTCCCTTACATTCTCTCACTCTGAGCACACACATCACTGGCCTGTGATTTTTTACGAGAGTGTAAACATCCATGGAGAGACACTATCGCTGCATCTCACTTCCCCTAAATTGCACACCCCAGTTCCTTCACTCGCCTCCCTTCTTCGTGTCTTAGTCCGTCCCACCGATCAGGCATGGCAGAGCAGAGGAAATCATGGGAAGAAAACAAGGTAATGTGATTTACAAGGATGAGACGTCCTTTTTTTACTAAAGCGTGAATTTGTCAGCTGTATGGGCGGAGTTAGCAACCCTTTAAGTTGCACAGCTTACGTAAAAGGCTGTCCTCGTGTATCCTCGCTTATAGCTCCTCAGAGATCCCTCCTCCATCCTCCCTCCTCTGAGCGGGAATAAAGGCTTTGAGACGGCCTTCGCGAAGTGGGCCAGAACAACTTCCGGTTCAGCCGAGGACCGAGGAGATATCAAGTAGGGGAAGTGAGATCCAGCTTATTTCTCAACCACCTGGATAAAATTGAACTAATGTTTTAGTTACATGGGGGCAGCAGAACAAATTACATACACAGAGCTGTTTTGACCTACTGTAATCGGAATTGGGTGTTTAATAGGAATATTGGACTTTTTGTTACTTTTTTGCATATAGAGTATCAATGAACTTCCAGATTTCTTAAAAGGGGTTTGACAGGACGTTCAGGGTGACTAAGACGTTTTCACAATAAGAGGTGCATCTCATATCTCTTGTTTAAGAGCTCCTTGGTCCTCAGCTGAACCAGAAGTTGTTCTGGCCCTCCTTCATGAAGACCGTCTCAAAGCTCTTATTCTTGCCGCGAGGACAAGGAGCGAGCATGGAGGAGGGATGTATGAGCAAGGATCCAGAGGATCCAGTTGCTAACTCCGCCCATTCAGGTGAAAAATTCATGTGACGCTTCAGAGGAAAGGCTGTCTCATCCCTCTAAAACACATTTCCTCTTTCCTCCAATGATTTCCTCGCAAACAGGTAAATGGAGGTAGTTCTTTTGGAGATTATGGTGAACTAGTGGGAATTGTAGCACTAGTGTATAGCACTAGCATGTGCTACTGTTAGCCACCTCGTCTCGGCTAGTGGTGTAGAAAGCCGTGCAGATTTTAAACAGCTCACCCGGAGACTGAAGGCAGAGGACATTCAGAAACCGGATCTCACTCAAAACAGCAAGGCTAAGTTTTTTCCAAACACCCCATTCCCAGAAAAAGTGTTTTTTTCATAATATGGGCACTTTTATGACGTATGAATATTAATTACTGCAGCTTTATAGTATAATCCATATTATTAAACTTAACAGCATTTTACTGGGTACATAGCTAGGTCACAGCATCCAACATAAAACAGATAATAAACCCAATTATCACAGAATTAGCACTAGCGTAGCTTCACATTAGCTACTTACTGTATTTTTCAGTTTTGAATTCCAGTGTAAAAATTGAGTTATAGTTTGCCGGTCAGGAAAGGTTTTTTGGGTAACATTAAAACACAAATTTTTACAAATAAAGTAAAAGTTATCAAAATGTGACAACGTTGGATCGATACACAGGTTATGCTTACTCTGATGACTAAAGTCCAATTTGGATAAAATAAGGGCCTTAATTGGGTTTGGGTCAAATTATAAATGTCCGTGTAAACATTCCTTCTATCATTGAGATGTGTAAAATCTCTTTGGCTTGTATGTTATGTTTGCATTAAATGGCAAAGCAAAGGTGCAGAAAGCTACATAAGTGAGAAAAGTTAGAGTTTGACTGGCCAGTTTTCACAACTGAGACTTTACTCACAGATGCTGCTTCTCTCTGGAGAAAGGGTGAGAGAGGAATTTGACGCTTTGTTGCCGGCTGGTGTCTACTTTCGGGTGGAGAGGAGCTGTGACTTTGTGAATGAAGAGACGGACCTTCTCCACCAGATTACTGCCGTGTTTCACTTCGTAATTCTGAAGAGGAGGAAAATACATAATAATTTACATTTAAATGAATAATAATTTATACTTTATTAATCTTGCTAAAGAAATTACAATGTTTTCACTATGTTGTGAGAACACACATTCCACACAGAGCCTAAAATACACACAAATGCTCTGTACCTACCTATACATGCACTAATTGAGAACTGTCAGCGTGAGGGTGCTGCAGCTGTCGATGGACAGTTGGGGGGGTTTGGTGCCTTGCTCATGAGCACCTTGGCAGAAGGTGAACTGGCACCTCTTTAGTTACCAGTCCACCACCGTGCTTTGATACGTACAGGGACATGAAACAGCTACACTCCGGTTCTCAACCCAACTCCCTACAGACTGAGCTACTGATCCTCTGCATCCTACATTTAAACAGGTGGTCTCATTGACATCAGCATGTCTTTTTTTAAGAGCTGAAGTGAAAATGTCCTGTGATCTGACATAACTACTGCATTTAGATTTACTCCGAGAGCAAAGGTAATTTGTCAATTTTTCTAGATCTATAAGGCTGAGAGCCCTGAAGGGTTTGGACGTGGGCAGTAGGCAGGATCTGAATAGTGGAGTCTCCTTTGTTAGCATAAAAAAAAAAAGCTTTACTTTGAGGGTTATTTGAAAAGCATTGAGAGCATTAAGAGAAGATACATGTTCATGTATACAGTAAACAGAAGAGGACCCAAGCTAGACCCTTCTGGGACACCTTCACTAACCTTAAAAGCACTTTACTTGGAACCAGTAGGCTTACTTAAAATCTACCTGAAAATGGCTTTAAAGCCTTTTCATTTCTTGTCAATTTAGTCCTAAAAAGGACAGTGTGCAAGGTCTAAATTCTGACTGCTGAGGTTGAATCATAATGTAGTCACACTTGTGTTTTGTGACATTCTCCAATACCTCTGATTTTGAAAATGATCTATAAGGGAGAATGCACTGAGGTTTTTGTTGCACAGTCTCCGACAAGATTGTGCAGTATGGCACTTAATAAATGTCCGATCGTTATACATGCATTATTCATTCCCATTGGATTTCTTTCAAAATCTCATTACAAGGCTTGTAAGAGCTGTAACCACAAATTGGCCCCACGGTGGTGTTATGATGCTACATGAATGCAAAGACAGAAGAACAGGAAACACTCATATTTATACTTCTCCCCACTCAGCAATGCAGCGCTGGGAGCCACTCCAATCAGCCTCAGGACAAGAAAAACAATGGTAAATATGCATTTGATAAATGAGATAATTTAATGGCAAGTGGAGTACCTTCTTTGTTGGCATCTTGAGCTTCATAAACTCAGCCTCCCGACACAGAACGTTCCAAGGAGCATGGATCTTCATGAAGCCAATTCCAGGGATATTAGTCTGAAATACATACAAGGTTTGGATATTTAATTACTATTCTCTATGTACTCACTGCAGAAACAAGAGACAATTCATGACTCTTTCAAAATGGTGATCAATAAACTTATTTGGTTGCCATAAGGGAGCAGCAGGCAGAACAGCATGTTGCTCTTTTGTTAGATGCACTGTTTAGCAGAGTGTCAGGAAAATCTTCTGCATCCATTTCAGCACAAACACACATCTTTATTGCTGCATATAGGACTGTCTCTGTTTCTGCAGCCTCTGCTGTTATGTAAAACCACTCACACACTGCCAGACTCACTTCACACCCTCCAGCTTGGCACACTGACCTGTCTGGATACAGAAATACATAACCAATTTAAGCTGGCTGACTAACTGTAAGCTATACATCTCAGAGATGTATCAGATTTAATTCAAAATCAAATTCAAATGTTTTTTTTCTGTATACTGGTCCTAAGCAAGTATAGTTTCAGCACTGTATCTGAAGTAAAGAAGCAAAAACGACACCCAACCCTACAGGTAAATAACAGTCGGTCTAGGGTGCCATGTCATCTCTCCGACGGTCCATTGTTCCGACCCCTCAATAACCCGAAAAATTCCCTTTCCACAAAAGCCTTCAACAAAAGCCTTTTTTAACTAGGCTTTTGTGGATCACCTCCCATAATGTAAAATCTGAATTAACAATGCAAAATTACTTTTCTCTAGCGTATTAACACATATTAATGTTTATCTAGCCTAATCCACACAATCTCTGCACCGGTTTGCATTTTTTCCAAACAAAGTGATGTTGGATAAGTGGGCTGTAGGACCAAAGGGAATTATAGGTTATTGAGAGGTCGGAACAATGGAGAGTCAGAGAAATGGGCAGTCCCCGGTATAAGTGCATGTCATTGCATTTTCAAAATTAAAATGTCTTTCTTCAATGATCAGTCATTAGTTTTTCTAAGTTGTTATTACCAACCTGTCCTCAATCCCAACTTGTCAAATACTGACGCATGGTCAGTGTCTCTCAGCTTTAGATAGCAGCGCAAAAATCACCCTTTGGCGTCTGTATGGAACGCACCGAGCAGAGCAGCAGATTGACCACGGAGCTGTTAGAGGACGCAGTATGAAGAGCAAATAGGGATCGACAGATACTGTTTTTTCAAGGCCAATACCGGTACCGATTATTAGTAGGTAATGAAACCGATTACTGATATTTGGAACAGATACACATGCATATACAGTGAAAATGAAAATCTTTAAGTCAAAATTAAGATTTTGGAATGTTACAAACTCAAACACAAAAATTGTTTAAATACTTAAAGATTTCTGTGAGTCACGTGATCGGCTGGACGTACTGTGAATGGCGGCTAAAGGTGTAGCTCCTGGCCCAAATTTGTCAAATAGTTGTTTTATATGGTTCCAACTTTGATATTTTACCACTGTGTGCTCGTTAGAGTTACTTGAAGAAGAATGGCAAACAAGAATAAAGTCCAACGCGATAATATGGACGCCATTGTAGAGGCAGTCCTGGGGAAACAGAAAAGCTACCTTGAGCCAAGTTTTTCTCAGATTCAACAAGCTAACTGCTATCCATGCTCAGCTAGCATCTCTGACTGCAAGCCTTGTCTCTATCAGAGCTGATTTGAACAACCTGAAAACCACTGTGGAAAGCAACGCAAATAGTCTTGACAGTCATGGCCACACTTTTCAAAAGCTGGATGTGAAGCTAGCGGACATGGAGGACAGAAACCGGAAATGTAACATCCACATCGTTGGGCTGAAAGAGGGACTAGAAGGTGCCAATGCTATCCAGTATCTCTCACGCTCACTAACCTAAGTGGTTCCCAAATCTAGCAGATGTTCAGATAAAGATTATGAGAGCCCACCGAATCTACAGTTATAGCCCAAAGAAGAACACCACTACTAACTGCACGTTGATTTTCAACGTCCTCTGCTACGCAACCAGGCAGGCGATCCTACAGGCTTCCCAGAGATCTCCGCTCATCCACTTCTTTACTGAAAAATGAATCCTATATCGCTCAGTTTATTGCAGAATTGCAGATATTCGCAGAAATTAATGTTGGCTGGGTGGAAGACCCCAGGATACTGTGGGACGCGATAAAAGGTTTTATTAGGAGCAATACCATACATTTCTGCTCTAATGCGCGCAAAGCTACGTCACTGAAGCTGAGTTCACCAGACTAGACTCTCTGTTACAAACTAATTTCCCTGACCAGATAGCTTTAGAACGCTCGTTAGTCAAGAAAGAAATAAACAACATCCTGAAACAGAAATCTGAATTCCTCATCCATTGAGCAAGACAGCGCTATTACTTTCAGGGTGCTAAAACTAGTCACCTTCTCGCAAGAAGATAAGATCCAGTGATTATTATATTAAATCTTCAAATGGCATATGGAAAGATGGATAGGTCTCCCGATGTCGATTCAAGCTCGTATCTCAGTGGTTAAAATTAATGTTTTACCCAGGGTCAATTGCTACCTCTTCTGCAGGCTATTGGCATAAAATTCAATCAGTGGTATCTAAATTTATCTCGAAAGGCAAGCGGCCATAACTTAAAATGTATACTTTACAGAGGAGGAGAGAGGATGGTGGCCTTTCAGTTCCCAGCTTTAAACGTTATTTCTGGTCCTTTGCTAAGACCACTTCTCACTTGGTTTAGTCCAGATGTATCCGTTTTTTGGCATACCTTTAGAAAGTGCTATGACAGAGCTTTGTTCACTCCATGACGTTCTCCTTGCCAATGTTTCTAACAAACAGTGCCAGCTACGCTTTGGCCCCATTATCTCGCATTTTGTCAAAACTTGGAGATTAGCTGAAACATACTGCCATATAGCTTGTAAC
>NC_045738.1:27249591-27253665 GCF_008692095.1 Etheostoma spectabile | reverse complement strand
TTCCCCCATTATTCAATAATACAGCACTCCTGATTGGTGGGAGGCCGATCACAGTTCCTCAGTGGGAACAAAGGGGAGTTTACTGTCTAAAAGACATTTTTGGTGGGGTTGGCTTGTTACCTTTTTCTGACTTACAAAATGCATTCAGTCTGCCACGTTCCTCCTTTTTCTTTTACCTGCAGTTAAGGTCAGCACTCAAGGCATACAGTGTCCCCTGGCAGAGGCCTTTGCCCATCCATCCTATTCGCAAGTTATTTACTGTGCAGCCAGCCATCAGTTCTTGGTGATATCTGGCCGCTTTGGCCTTCCTATTGAGAGGATCTGGGCACGCGATTGCCCAAGCCTCGCTCTTGACTGGCATAATGTATAGTCTAACATTCCAGAAGTATCCCGCAATCCAGGCCATCAGCAGATTCACTACAATTTCACAGATAGGACATATCTCACCCCGTGAAAATGCCCCACATGAAAACAATTAACAGCCCTTTATGCACTTTCTGCCCAATTAAAGCTCAAGGTACATATCTTGATATGTTCTGGGAGTGCTCTCCTGTTGGTCAGTTCTGGAACAATATTGCATCCAAAATTTCCACCTTGTTTAATTTCACTGTGCCTGTTACTGTCAATGTTTTGATTACGAATGACTTGTCAGCCTTCCAGCTTTGTAAAGCTCAAAAACATGTTGTGTTTGCTGGGCTTACAGCTGGTAAGAGGATGATTGCAACCCGTTGGAAGCCACCTCATGACTTATGTGTTCGTTAATGGATCCTTTCTTTTTTGGATGTCATGTACATGGAACTTACAACGGCTTGTGTGGGTGGAGCCCCGGGGAAGACTTTGGAGACTTGGCACAGCATTGCTGAGTCCTTGAAGGCAATGCTGAAACCTTTTCTTTTATTTGTGTGTGTGATTGGTCCCATGTCTTGTGTCTGTGTGTGTGTGTGTTAGTGTGTATGTGTCTGTTTCTGCATGTTGTTTTATCTCCCTCCCTCCCGTTTGTCCTCTCTGTGATTTTGTGCCCGGGGACGCGTTCGTACGCCCCAGTGTGTTGTTTGTAACTGTTCGAGAATGTTATGCTTTTGTGTTTTTTTCCTAAATATAAAAATAAAATTTGATCACAAAAAAAATGCTTAACGTGCTCATACTATGCTCATTTTCAGGTTCATAATTGTATTTAGAGGTCATATCAGAATAGGTTCAAATTTAAAAAAATATATACATATTTTTGTTGAACTGCACATTGTTGCAGCTCCTCTTATCCCCCTTTGTGTTGGGCTCTCTGTTTTAGCTACAGAGTGAGAAATCTTACTTCTATTGCATCTTTGTTGGGACTACTAGCCAGTCAGAAGCAGGATATGAGGGCGAGCCATGCTAGCAGCTAAGCAAGCATTATAACGTGTTAAAGTGATGCCACATTCCTCATGGAAGTAAAGTCTGGACTACATTAGAGCTGTTTGGAGCAGTTTGTGAACAGTGTTTCTATTGGAGATGGTAAGTCCCTTTGGAGGGGACTTTGGGCTTTTTGACTTTATTAACCTATAACATGCACAAAAAAGATATATAACACAATAAAGGAAAGGGGGAAACCAAAAATCATAATATTTAAAGCAATGATTTGGCCCTTTGCTGCATGTCATCTGTCTTGTCAAATAAAGGCCTAAAAATGCCCCAAAAAATGATCTAAAAAAAAAAAAAATTGAACGTACAGTAAAAGATAGTCAGATGGTGTTGTGGGCGGGACATTAAGTCAGACTCAATGAGTGAACATGCCAAGCTGTACTGATACGTATAAGAACATAATAATTCATAATGTGACTCTTTATTTGTTCTAACAAAATAACAAAAATCACAATAATTCCTATACTCCATAGGCTTCCATAGTAGAGTGTCTTCAAAGTTTGCCCACACATTTTATGTCATTTAGCGTGACATCATATGAAATTGTTGCTCAAAGCTAACGTTATGTCATAGGTTTGCTCATTCAGTTTTTAATTATGATTCACTGTGTGGACAGTCAATATACTGTATCTTCATTTGACATTTTATCCATTAACAGACTAAGAGACGACAAAACGCTCTGGTTGTGACTGTAATGAAAACAAATCTCCTTGTGTTCCCTTGGTCCACTCATGTAGCACGTACACACCAGTGACACAACATCTGAAATCAATGTAGCCTAGCCAACATCCACGTTTAGATGAGATAAAATGTAGAAAAATAAATGTCATGGTAATGCTCTGGAGTCCGTTTAAAGATGGATTGACTAAAAAAAGGATCTGAGTGTCAACACATCCAACACATCCAACTTAAACCCATCAGTTCTCAAATCTAATCTAATTGTATTACTGTGAATCGTTCAAATGAAAACATCCACTCAGGAGGTTATTACAAAACTCAACTTAATTGCCTAAATTGTGCTTTTCATATGCAAATCAAAAGGCAACAAGATGACAGAATCTACCTCATTCCCTTTTATCTGAGTGCCAATAAAACAGACACATTTGATATGCACTGGGAATCCATTGCAAATTTGATTTGTTTTTTTCACAATTGTACTCAATATGTGTAACTGTGTCCTAGTTTTTGCAGCAAATTGAACATAGCATGCCAAACAGGTTGATGGCAACTCAGGCCCATCACATGATGCCTATTGGCCCAACTTAATCGGTTCTGTCTGATAACATTTGGGAAGTCTCTTTGCCTCTGCAAAATAGCCCCAGGAAAGAACTTATTTTGGTGGTGAACGTGTCTGTTCAAATGTTGTTTTAGTCTTGCAACAGAAAACTCAGATTGGACAGATAGTCTAGCTAGCTGTCTGGATTCACCCTGCAGAGACCTGAGGAGTAGCACCATGATATATAGCTACTTGCTATAAAATAGCTGTTGTCTTTTTTTATTTATGAGCTCATGTGTCAACCATTGACCAAGCATTGAATTTACTATCTTATAGATCATACCTGAGACATCTGAGTCAATATGTCTGTCCACTTTGATATGTGTAAAAATGAACTATGAGTACATAGAAACAATAATTTCTCAAAAGATGACAGATTATTATGGAAAACCAATGGCCTAATCTGATGTGCATGATACATTTTCAAACATCACCGGTGTTCAGAACGCCAACACAAAGACAGAAGACGCTGACGGACAGCCGGCTGAAAGTGAGGGAAATCAGGCGGATCCGGAGCAATCCTGTAAATTATTTGTCGTCGATATAGACTAGTGCGGAAGCAGCGCCGATCCTATGATATGGGAATGTTTTGGCTCCGTGATGGATTCATGTGCCACTGTGCAACTGCCATAGGAAGGTACAGGGCTCCTGCTTGAGTGCAGTATACAGGTCTTATTATCAACCATGGTCTAATCAGGTCAGGTCCTGTTCTGTTGCCATGCACCTGGGTCAGAGTGTCTGAATATTTAATAGCTAAATCAATGTGTCCAAACGTTCTATCAGGTGCGTCATAATCATCACAGAAGAAAAATGTGTTTTTAGTGTGTTTTTTTATCAGTGTTTTCTCTCCGTTTGGGTCAGGTCACAGTTGTAACTGGGTCTAATTTCATTTTATTTTGGGTTTTTGAAGAAAAGGAAAATCCCGCAGCAAGAACAGAGTGAGGAATTTTCCTTTTCTTCATGTCTTTGTTACAGGCAAAGAGGAAGTATTCGGATGTGTGAATTCTTTCTTTAAAAAAAACCTTGAATCACGCATGTCAGATTAGGCCATTGGTTTTCCATAATATTCTGTCATCTTGAGTGATGACATTTTTTTTCTATTTACTCATAGTTCATTTGTAGACACATTAAAATGGACCGACATTGAGTCAGACCTCATAGGCATGCACCAAAAGATAGTGATAGGTTGGTATTTATGCGTGTAAGTGTTCAAATGTATCTAACTATTCTCAGGGAGCTTTCATGACAGGGTCAGCATGAAGGGGACACTAGTTTTCAGGAATAGATTGGAATGTGTACAAGAATTAGAGGTGTCTCACAAATATGGAGTTGTTTTGAAGGTAACCCTGTCTCACAGGAATAGATCAACTGACATGTGCAGGACAAGAAGAATATAAAAA
>NC_045738.1:27249514-27249581 GCF_008692095.1 Etheostoma spectabile | reverse complement strand
CTGATGGTCATTGGTCACTCTTGTACAGACATCAGCTTTCTTTGTCATGAACGTTTTTTCACTGTTT
>NC_045738.1:27247060-27249504 GCF_008692095.1 Etheostoma spectabile | reverse complement strand
GCAAATGATCTGAAATCTTTGGACTGCTCATCTTTGAAGTCTCTACAATCATTTCCTGATAGCATTAACAAGAAGAGACATGGTTAACTTAGCAAACGCTACTGCATTAGGGTTCCAATCATTGAGTGCAGAGGTCGCCCTGATTAGTCAATTTGCAATCGTTTAGCAGTGGACACCACTATAGCAGCTTAAGGAGAAGTATGCACATTAATTGACACGGATTATTGTACATACCCACCATCCCAGTCTGAAAGATTAGGGAATTTGTCAATTGCATTAAAGAATCTCAAGGAGATTCAAGAGGGCTTTGTTAGAACAAATAAAGAGGCACACATTACAGGAGGAAAGTATGCAGAGACAGGAAGAGGACTTGAATAGATGACATAGATGCCCCCTAGGAATTCCATTGTTACATGCACTGTAACAAATTTGACGTAAAATTTACAGTAAATTACTGGCAACAATTGGCCAGCAAGTTACTGTGAATTATTTTTACAGTAAAGGTACCTTACTTCCATTTACAGTATTTTATGTATTCACTGTAAAATACATAACAATTAAACTCAAAATAAAAATACAGTATTTAACAGTACAATAGTGGCTATATTGGGATGTTTTACAGTAATGCTTTGACTACCGTGATTTCAACTGTAATATTTAGACCACTGTGATTTTGTCATGTCAACAAGGTTGTAATGTAATCTTTACAGCATTCTACTGTACAAATCATATACAGTAGTGTTACTGTGAAATCTAAAGTAAATAACTGTAGATTTTACAGCCGTTATTTATAGTGTGGGTCATAGGAATTATTATTGTCATCTTTGTGCTAAAATGTTGCTTCCTATCTTGAAGAGCTTAATATTAAAATCAGTTACTAATATCTCGATGGTACAGAATCCGGTTAATCATGCACATGTAGATGCAGTTAATCGATGGAGACATAGGGCTGCGTCATCGTTGCTGTCTGACATTTCAACATCAAGTGATGATGAGAGTCCAACGGGAGGAGTGGATTAAAATGTGCAAGAAAAACTCAGTGTAAGAAGGGTTAAGATCATATAAGAAATGATGAAGGATATGTTTAGAACCATGCTGTTATGGATAATTTGGCTGACGGCACTCTAACGAGGGGATAGCAGAGGAATTTTCCCTGGCAAAGAAACAGCCAACCAGGTTTTCGCCTCTGCCATGATTAGCTTTGTTAGTGTTTATGTACTCTGTAACTAAAATATTTTCATGTATTCATTATTTTCCATGTATTTCATATGTTTAGAGTCACAGTAGTCAAAGTATTACTGTAGAAAATCACAGTATATGGCATGTTGGACTGTACCTCAGCTATGATAAAAAAGTGAGGATTGATAGGTTGTTATTTATGCGTGTCAGTGTTCAAATGTATCTAACTATTCTCAGGGAGCTTTTATGGCAGGGTCAACTGGAAGTTATACCTGCTTTCTCTTAACCATTCTTTACCTTTCTGTATCTTAACTAGGAGCATAAATACCACAAAATAACTTTCAAAATGTAAAGAATACAAATAATTGCTTAGCAACCAGAACTAGACACAGGGGGTCTGTCATCTTTTGTGTCCAAAGTGGTGTGCATGGGGCTGTGTTAAGAGTGGTACTCAACATTTAGAGAGCTTGTAGAGTGGTCTGTCTTGATTAAGTAAAAAGGTCAACATTTCATCCTAAAAAAACAAAAAACTCTAAAATAAGCAGCAAACATTAGCATGTCTGACTAGCTAGCTTACCACCTACAGTAGTAACCGAGCACGTGCTTCCAAGGACAATGAGCACTGTATCAACCAATCACATTCGTTTGTGAGGTTACAATAACACAAATGTACAATAAAAAGCCTCCTTCATAATTTGCACATCCACTGTGTGGTATTTTTTGTACGGTTTGTTAAAGCCCATCCTGGATGCAATCAAACGTTAGCTGTTCTGTCCTGCTATTAATTGGAAATGGGTACGTTTCCACTCCTGCAACTCCAACCAAACACGTTAACCGAGATAGCTTCACATTTGCCAAACACATGGGGTAGTTCTAATCCGAAAGGTTTCTCTTGGGATGTTATAAGTGAAAGCTTAGCGGTTAAAAATACAAACAAGTGTGTAATTTAAGCAGCTTAAGGGCCAGCAGATCAGACTGTGTGGAGGTCTTAATAGAACTGTGTGTAGAGAGGCGGCCTCTCAATGAACCTCCCCTGAATAAATTAAGGTTAAATAAATAATAAATAAAATACTTGCGACAGGCACTTCCAGCTGTGCGCTTAGATTGTTAAATTAGGGCCCAAAGAGTTTTATGTTACCCCATGTCTGGAGATTTCATGCACATTTTTTCACTCACAACAGATCAAACGTTCTCATTTTATTCTATGCAGCTCTCTCAGGCCCCCAGGAAGTGTGCTAACACACAGGGTGAAAAGAGGAGCTGCA
>NC_045738.1:27243402-27247050 GCF_008692095.1 Etheostoma spectabile | reverse complement strand
GCACAACAAAAATATGGTGTTTTTTGAATCAAAATTGTTTCAAATGAAATTGAAACTTCCGGCCCGTAATGTGATGCCCTTTGGCACAAAAATACTTTTCCCCATAAACTTACACAGTGAGGGCACCTGGGTAGCTCAACGGGCAGAGTGCGCGCCCATATACAGAGGTTTGTTCCTCAACGCAGCGGCTACAGGCAAAACTCCGACCTGTGGCGCTTTGCTGTTTGTCATTTCCCCTCTCTCTCTCCCCTTTCATGTCTTCAGCTGTTCTATAAATAAAGGCCAAAAATGCAAAAATTAAATAAAAAAAGACTTACAACCCCTGAAAATGAGTGTTACTGTCTATGTTTGACCCAATTGTCCAATAACATTTGGATAGTCTTGAGGAGCTACACGATTAACCCTCATGTTGTCCTTGGGTCAAATTGACCCGTTTTCAGTTGTTGTTAAGTGACCAAAACTTTTTTTTCATGGTTGACGAGAAGACAACACAAGGGTTAAATAATTTAATTCCTGTTAAAGTTAGTGGAACCCTAAAACGGAAGTAGCCAATAGTAGACAACTCTGGTCAGATCACCTTACCTATCTGCCCCACTGATTGAGACTGATTGCAGGACTTGCGGACTAGATCGCACCAGAACAGCCATTGGCTTCAGTGACGCATGACGTCTATGGCGCTTTGCAATAAAATACTAGGAACTACTTGTTCCACATTGAAAGACAAGAACAATTTTGCTTCTTCATTTCTATGTCTTAGACATGGATTATCACGTGGTGAGGACTGTCTCACAGGCTGACTCGCAGCTTTAGCGCCAGTCTTTAAGCAAATTTCTGATAATACGTTTGCCACTGTTATCATATTAAGCTGCATAGCTGCAGTGCTACAATGGAAAGCTTGAAAGGAGTAGCAAGAATGCCTCAGAGGTAAATCATCCAAATACCGCATCACATTCAGCTCTCACCCTTTCGTCCCTTTCCAGCTCCAGCCCTGTCTCCAGGATGTTTTCCTCAAACTCCTCCCGCCTAAAACGCTTGTCATCCTCATGATAGTCAGTCCGTTGGTCCTGGGCGGCGATCTCCGGGTCCTCCTTTGGGTGCGCATCAGCGCGTCGGCTTCTAACGTTCAGGCTGTGACAAAACCGTTGGATGAAGTTGTTGTCCCCAAACCTGGAGGACTGGCGCCGGATGCTGTTGGGCTTCTGGATCTGGTATGTGAGCACGTAGTCCACCCGCCGCTGCCCGTCAGAGAAGTAAGGGCCTTGCCGTGGATACAGAGGTGAGCCATCATCCGCATAACGATTTTTCATTGGCTAGAAGCAAGAAACAAAGAGACAAAATATCATAGATTACTGTAAATGTATAGAAACATTCTTTACTTCTTAGGGGTGGAAGAAGTACTCAGATCATTTACTCAAGTAAAAAAAGTAATACTACAGCATAGAAATATTTTAGTACAATCAAAAGTTCTGCATTCAAACCTTTACTCAAGTACAAAAATTATCAGCATCAAAACACACTTAAAGTACCAAAAGTAAAAGTACTAATTATGCAAGATGGCACATTTGCAAATAATTGATGTCATATTCTTGGACCATAATCAATCATTTGATAGATTAATGTACAGTACATATGGTTTTAATGTTGCAGCTGGTAGGGCTAATTGATTTATCTATAATAATAATATATCATCACTCATTTGTTATTACTTTCTATTCATAATTTGAATCTGTAAAGTAGCTAGTAACTCAGTGTATTGAATAAATACTAAATACTACAAACACAACGATCTCTGCAGTACTTTTATGTATGTGGTGAGATGTTAGCCTTGGACCCATTGATTGTCTCTGGCAGATACAAACTCAAATTTACAATTTGGTGAGATGAGATGACTCACTTTTGTTCAGATTTTGCAGATAGGGACTTGTCTGTCACGTGCGAGATAGATAGATAGATGATTGTAACAGTAATGTGACATTCGCTTGTCATTCCCTGCAGTATATTTACCTTCTGGTTCACTCCTGGGCACCATACACTTTCACACAGCAACGTTACACCATTTACTGTCCCCAAAGACATTCAGTGGAGAAGGCCAATAGAGATAGCATACAACAAACATGTGCTTCTCCAGCTGAACCATGCAGTTGGCTATTTCATGAAATATTAAACTTACTTAGCCAGTAGTGTCTTTAAAGTGATACGCATCTTCTGCTGTCTATTTATGTTTTGCAATCCCCAAATGCATTACATGAAAGGTCTTGTTGTGCTCATGTCATATCGTTGTGGATTATAAAGCCCTGTACTGTATATGTTAGTATCTCTGCACAAAATATCACTTCATACTTTATGCATTTTGACTAAGAAAGAAAACACACTGTAAGCCAGGTGGTTGAAGATTTAATTTTGTAGTATTACTACATTTCCTTGACCCGCTGTGTGCGCAACACTGACATATCTTAATCCTCTGTGCCATATGACGCCATTGCTGTCCATCAATTTGTAGGAACACATCAATGAGGCCTTAATTACAATGAACTAGGGGCGTTTAGAATAATTATTGCATCAATGCAATGCGATACGGATGTGGACGATTCTATGCATCTATGCAGTGACAGGCCATGATAGATTATTGCCTACTAATGTTACTTGTTGATTTTTGTTGTTGTCTGCTTTGTTCAGACTCAGCTATGTTCAGTATATGTCTTTTATAAGAGTAGATAGAAGAAAAAGGGGAGTTCATACATATCTGACTCCTTGATTTTGTCAATGAAATCCACGTGTAGCAATATTTAATAATGTTAAGAAGGGGACGCATTGAAATGCATTGTGATATCAGATCAATTCAAATCGTTGACAAGATCATTGTAATCGAATGGCGAGATCAGTAAAGATTCCCACCCTTACAATGAAGACTCCAGTTTGTTTTGACTCAATCCCACGTACACTGTCCTGTTGCCCCAAATACTCAGTACATCACCAAATGTGTATTCATCTTTCGCTGAAAATAGTCCCCTATAGATGAACTCAGGAAAATCACAAAACAACCAGCAATTGAAAGACAAATCAAAATGCAGGAAATAGGGCTTGATTGGGCAAACCCAGAAAAAGCACAACCAGACAGGCCTTAATTAACCTGGAACCAACAAGGGAAAAGAAAGACAAGAAAACAAGATCATCCCATAGACTGTATATAAAGATGTCTCCATTTCCTCCCATTGTCCAAAAGTGAAGCCGAAATATACCGTGTACAGGCGCCGCCATCTTTTTTGGAGCCAGAAAAGTCGTGATCAGGCGGTGGAGCCGGGGTAACCAAGTCTCCATCCCAGCTGTCAATCATGACGTTTTTAAAGCATTAAATGAATCAAATGAAACTAATAAAAATCAAACTTATCAAAATATCAACACTTGAACAAACCTCAGCGTGATGACATCTTTGGGATCATTTTGTTGCATGTTTATTTTCCTAACTGATTTTCTGATCTGATCTCATGTAATTCTAAAGAAAAAAGAAAAAAAACTCTGTCTGACCTTCTCCAGTCATATCCGCCTGATTAGAACTGAAGGGTAGTATCCTGCATGACGAACTAAACTCCAGGGTATTTGTACTTGCAACCCTGTGTGTGTGTGTGTGTGTGTGTGTGTGTGTGTGTG
>NC_045738.1:27240392-27243392 GCF_008692095.1 Etheostoma spectabile | reverse complement strand
GTGTGTGTGTGTGTGTGTGTGTGTGTGTGTGTGTGTCTGCAGGCCATCGGACAGAACCACAACACACACATCAGTCAGACACACTCAGACCCTGAGCTCCTTCCACTGACCCCCCTGCAAGTTGACATAAGTACAAAAGGCTAGCTGTTTATCACACTGTATAAACTAACAGATAAATCTTTGTTTTGATTACATTATATGATAGTGTATGATGCCCGGGTGGAAATTGTGTCACTGTGGATGGGAAAATAGAACATAGACCTTAAAATAGAGTATAAACAACTGTGGGCTTGTACAAGCACTTAAATCTAAAAATAAAATGTGTGCTACAGATTGTATTCCATGTAATTTTGTGTTTAGCTCCCTTGTAAAGTAAATCAAATTAAAAGAAAGTTGAGGTCTAAAGTTTGTTTAAGACGTCATAAGAAAGTAAATATAGAAATAGAGATGATGTTTTGGAGGCCATGTTTGCCATGTTCTTTATCTTAGTTTAGCATGTTAGCATGCTAAGAATTGCATGTTAGCACTCAAGTATTGGATAAATTAATGTTTTTTACTGATGATGGCTTCAATGGAAAGTTAAGGAAATCTAATCCTGGTGGGAACACGATTGTCTGTTCTAAATTTCCTGGCAATCTATCCAACATTTCACTGTGATCCACAAATATCATCCTGTTGGTGATGCTAGTCAGTCAGGGGATCACCACAGTCAGTAGGACACATCGTCCAGGGGACATCCGCCACAAAGTTCACAGCAAAATTAATTAAATTAATTTAATTAATTAAAAGGCAACAGGAGTGCAAAACAAATAGGAGACCACAGCTCATTGTAGAACCTAATCATTGGGAGACCTTCCTCTACATTGCCTTGGGGGAAGGTCTGACACACAGCATTCTGGGATGGGCGAAAAACTTGCGTGTGTGTGTGTGTGTGTGTGTGTGTGTGTGTTTGTGTTTGTCATAACAAGTATCATGTGTTGTTGATATGTGTGAATGTATGTGTATATTATACAGGAGTGTATATACTGTAGGCCCCTGCCTCATCACACACACACCAACACACACACACACAAACATACCTTCAGTTCTCTCTCAACAGGAAGTAGTCATAGCCGCGAGGGTCAGAGGTGGCTTCTCAGAGGGCACATGAGGATGTGGTGGTGTATGCATCACTCACCAATAGGAACTCTTTTCTCACTACGCCACCGGGAAATGAGGTTCTCCTCTCCTCTGGGCTTCCACATGCACACAGCCACCCACACAAACACACATTTCAGAGCCATAAGAAGCTCAAGGCTGAGACTACCCAGCAGTTTTTTAAAGTCAATAATGTTCTTCATAGCAGCGGTAAGCTGTACGTAGCAGCTGGAACACATTTTTGCACATTGAAGACTTTAAATCGGAATTTTACCGGCAACAAACTGAAGGGCCACAGTGCCAAAATTAAATCTGGCATAATTCTCCCAAGCCCAGATAGACAGGAGGACAAAGGTAACGTAAAGGGTCAGTTCACACAAATCACAAAATAACACATTTTTTTTCACTTACTGTACCTCTAGATAGTTTAGGGTTAATTTGTCCACGTTTTAAGATACAGTACACATTGGACGTGGATGGAATTTCATTTGCGAAGCTCACAACATTTAAAAAAAAAAAAAAATGGAACAGCTACACAGCTACAGTACATGTCTGCCTGTAAACAACTTGTATCTCTAGATCATTCTCATAGTGACTGTTTATTAAGTACAAAGCATTTCCAAAGCTAAATACCACAAGAGGTAATTGAGAAACCAACCCTTTAAAATACTTCTTCCCACTAGAGGAAAAGAGGAAGCAGCATTCATTGTGGATTACATTTGGGACCCAAACTTCCCCTAAGTCTTATTTCAACCACATAATTAATGCCTTGCACCAGTGACATATAACAATAACTTGTGCTGCTTTCCTGTTTGGAATTACTATTTAGTCCCACTTATAAAATATGTTGTGTCTGTCATCCCAATATCATGATTTATAGTTCTTTTTTTCTGTTTGTTATGGTTACAGCTGATTGATCTGAATTATTGTAATTTCCCAAGACACCAATTTATGTATTGTCATGCTTGTATTTATGTTTTCTCTGTAATCCGTGAAGATCCTTTGTAAATGTTGCGCACGTGTGGTCAAGTTGGTAAAGATATCTCTTGGTTTGCATGTGTTGTTGTCCATTTGCATGTGTTTTTTTAGTTTGCAGTGTGTGGATGTTTTTAGACTGATCATGTTTTTTTTTGTTTTTACTTGTAAATGCCTTTGAGTACCTTATTTACTTATTTCTTAATATACATATTTTGTTTTTGTTTTTTTGCATTTTAGGCCTTTTTTGACAGTCCAGCTTAGACTTGAATAGGGAGAGAGAGGGGGAGTTGAACCCGTAGCCAATGGATTGAGGACTGGGCCTCTTTATATTACCTTTATATTATTATTATTATTGTTATTATTATTATTATTACTACAACATTGAGTGAGGGCCTGTGCTTTTTTCTTCCTGAATGAATCTCTAAATAAATCTCTCCCATCTGCTGCTTGTGCCAGGTTGAATCAGCGTCACACACCACGCCTCATGTGTCATACAGTGTCACGGGGAATTTTCCATAAGATCAAACCAGTTATTAAGCTAACTGAAATAAAACCATATATAGTGAAGGGTATGTGATGATATGGGGTTTGTTAATTCCAAAGGCTTTATCAGGATGCATATTATCCTGGATCCATGTAGTAACTGGCCTTTAATAATAAAACTCTGCCTGCCTCTATGGGAATTTAACATAGGGATGTGTATAATGATGTATACTTTATCAGTCCCGCTGGGGGAAATAACAATTTATGATTAATTGTTATTACACACAGGCCTGAAGTAGACTTGAATTACACACACGAACTCAGTACCTATACACGTACTAATGGAGAGATGGAAAGGCTGTTGGGGATTCAGTGCTTTGCTCAAGAGCACCTTGGCAGTGC
>NC_045738.1:27238660-27240382 GCF_008692095.1 Etheostoma spectabile | reverse complement strand
AAGTGGCATCTCTCCAGCTACCAGTCTGTACAGGAATTGAACCAGCGACCCTCTGGTTCCCAACCCAAGTCCCTTCTGACTGAGCTACTGCACCCAGCAAAATAATTGGATTTTCCTACATTTTTTGAATTGAGGCATTAAGAGCAATTTCAAAAAGATGTGTTTTTATTCCTCTTTTTAATCCACTTTAGCCTTGGTGTGTAAACTCATTCAAGCCACTGTATGTCATATCACTTCTACCCCTTATAAACACTAACCATACCCACCAAAGTAGTGTGGTCCTCGTACTCAGCTGGTACTGTGAGGTTTAATGAACACTGTCTACTTTAGTTTCATTTCCTAAACCTTTGTTCTCCAGTATTAATGCTCTCTCTCGTGTTGGTTGTAATGACTGATTAAAGAAAGGTGCTGAGCTGGAGGAATAGCCTTCAGCTCGAGTGGCACTTTAAGTGCCGCTCTCTTCACAGTCTGTCCACTGCTGCTCAAGCTCAACAGAAAAAGAGCTCCTTTTCATTTTAATATTTTGTAAAACAAATCACTTCCCCCTGACACTGGCTGATTATGAAAGCACATGCAAAAGCTTTAGAGTTGGCCGGCTCACTGCCTTTATACAAATGTCACTCTATAACGCCTTCCTGGTAAAAACTTTACTTCTGTCTCTCTTCTCATTGAGGACATTTATATACCCACCAATATTCCACTATAATTCCCAATATGACAATATTCCAAATTGGATACAGGTCATGTAAACCGAATATTCGGTTTGGTTATTCCGAATTAGACCTTTTTTGCGATTTTAGCATCTTCTGATCAAGACACGTTTGATATGCATGTATTATTCACGGAGCATTCTTTGGACATGTACTACAGCGCATTGGGAATATATGTCTCAATCCGGGTTTCCACCGCAGTTTGTAACACTTAGCGGCTACACACGTCACACGTCAACCAGCCAACGGTTTGCAGGGCTGCGATAGAGATGCACGACCAAAAGAAACGAAACACAGCTACTTTTGGACATAATTAAAGACCTTGATGTCAACAGGTTTTAAAAAAAGGAAGGGTTGAAAGAAGGACGCTATGTGCATTTGGTCCAAAAAGTCCACCACTGCTGGTAAACTTTAAAAAAAAAGAAATCCTATTTTGTACAGCTACATGTAAACAGGAATATTAGTGGACTATTCAGGTTCATTAACCATGTAGCCAGCTGAGTTGGAATATTGTCTGGAAAATATATGCAGGTATGCATAGCCATTAGCTGCGTTCTAAACTGTTCCCTATCACGGAAATAGTGCACTATATAGTGTTTGCCATTTTGTAGTGGTGTGCACTGCTATTTTGAGTTTACATCCGATGTACCCTACATTTTACTCCCATATACCACAATGCAACGCGGTCATGTTTTCCCAGAGGAGAAGAAGAAGCAGAAGTCACTGTGAAAACTGAAAAGGAAAAATGACGCAGATTTTAGTTTCTAAACAGTGTAAATGTTACATGCATGCACGTATATACAACTTTGTACTTTCCACCTGGGTGCTGGGTTTGTTAAAGGGACATGTTAGTATTTTAGTTTACATGATGCCCGCCTCCATCACACAAATAACGCAAGTCGCAAATGATGTATTTTCAGTGTCCGAAATCTCGTTTGCTCGTTCCCTATATAGTTCACTATTTAAAGTGCCCATTTTATGAAATTTCTTTTTTTTTTTTTTTTCTGGGGGT
>NC_045738.1:27238576-27238650 GCF_008692095.1 Etheostoma spectabile | reverse complement strand
GTCTCCGGTGCTTCCACACACATACAAACTTGGAAAAAAAATGATCCACGCTGTTTTGAGGGAGATACGGTTTC
>NC_045738.1:27238360-27238566 GCF_008692095.1 Etheostoma spectabile | reverse complement strand
CTGCCTTCAGTCTCCGGGTGAGCTGTGTGGCTAACCGTAGCATGCTAGCTCGGTATCAATGGCTAAACACTGCTACAACACACACTAGTTGACTATAATCTCCAAAAGAAGTACTTCCTGTCCTTGTTCTGCAGGTATTCCACAAGTACCCCTCGTCTAGAAGAAGTCTCCCAGCTGATCCTGCCTTGGACTGACCAAAGCTGGAG
>NC_045738.1:27228975-27238343 GCF_008692095.1 Etheostoma spectabile | reverse complement strand
ATGGGATCTTACCGAGCTACTGAGCATGTGCAACTCCCAACAAAGATAGTATAGAAGGCAGATGTCTCACTCTGTAGCTAAAACAGAGACTTAAACACACAGGGTGAAAACAGGACCTGCAGCAATGTGCG
The DNA here is from genome assembly GCF_008692095.1 of Etheostoma spectabile. Lineage (NCBI taxonomy): Eukaryota > Metazoa > Chordata > Actinopteri > Perciformes > Percidae > Etheostoma > Etheostoma spectabile. The sequence goes on along the minus strand of NC_045738.1, from coordinate 27,238,212 downwards.
GTACAACAAAAATATGGTGTTTTTTGAAAATGAAACCATGTAAACCTATTCCGGTACAACCTCAAAATACAATTATGAACCTGAAAACGACCATAATATGGGCTCTTTAATAAACACTATATAGGGAATAGTGAGTGAGTGAGTGAGTGCAAGATTGGTTTTGAACGCTATTGTCACTTTCTCCTGTCCTCCAGTAACCCCCGCTCCTGCTAATTCTCCCACCTAACCAGCTCCACCCATTGAGCCACCTGCTTCCAATTTCACCTGCACTTTGCCAGATTGTCTTTTGCATTGCATTTGCATTTCAGTGTTGTTTCTCGTTATCCTCACCCTGATTACTTCACCCAGTTTTGACTTCTCAGTTTGGTTAGGCCTGGTTAGTTTGCCTACCTGACACACTCTCTCTCTCTCTCTCTCTCTCTCTCTCTCTCTCTCTCTCTCTCTCTCTCTCTCTCTCTCTCTCTCTCTCTCTCTCTCTCTCGTTATTGACACCTATCTGTTTTGAATCAATCTTTTCTATTTTTGAACTTACCTTTGTGTGCTTTGAGTCATGCTTGTGTGTTTCTGGCTTTTCAGGTGCACATGCAGAACTCAACTGTGCACAATATGCTGTACCTGAGCCACAGAGCATCCCTGAGGTGGAATTTTTAAAAACACCATGTTGTGGTGAGATAAGACAAGGTCGTAAACTCAGGTAAGATGAGGTCACTCCTAGTACACAGGTGAGGGTACGAGAAGATTGATTCGTCCATACTCCATCATTAAACCTGTCCTGTGTTCAAGTATGATTTTATGTCTCTAGAAATTGAGAGTGTCTAAGCTGCTACAGGATAGGGGAATGTAGTGTTCCGAATCCGTATCCCTTTGAATTTACTGCAGGCGGAAACAAGTTCACACACCTTAGCCTATTTTCCAGAGAGAAATAGACTGAACTTGCAGAACAACAGGATAAGGGTGAGCATGCACGTATGTTATGGCGCCATTAACATCTTTGCATGACCCAAACTTGACAGCTTCAGCAGGAGATGTGTTTTCATTCCCGAAACTGAAGATCATAGAAGAACATTTAATTTTAAACATTAATATTCAAAAAACATCTGTAAAGCGAATGTGAAATTCATTTGTTGTGTTAAACTGTGGAGTTCCTTGGATACTTATATAAAAAGGGGAATAATTTATATATTTCAGCTCAAGAAAATGTATTTGAAAAAAAAGACTTGACATTTGAAGTTGCCGGATTATTATTACTATTTTTTTTTTTAAATGGTGATTCTATAGGGCATTTGACTTTTTTTTAAACTTGGTCTTCTCTCTAAAAATGACTGTTAACTGTCTGACAGTTTTATCTATTTCTGCTTGTTTTCTCATATGAACAAGGGGCTGGTAAAATGAGATTTTTTGGTGTCTTCATCCAGCACCTTTTTGACCATGAATATGTAATGTAATATAGCAAATAAATTATATATTATATTACAGTGCCTTGCTCAAGAGCACATGGCAGTGCCCAGGAGGTGAAGTGGCATCTCTCCAGCTACCGATCCACACTCCGTACTTTGGCCCATACAAGGACTTGAACAAGCGACCCTCCGGTTCCCAACACAACTCCCTACGGACTAAGCTACTGCCACCCCAAATGCATCCTAAGTCTCCTCAATCAAAGTTCATTAACTGCTTCTGTGAAAGTTTCCAAAGTCTCCTAAATGTTCTTTCTGAGTTTTTCCATAACAATCAATTGTTTCCAGCGCCATGGTAACTGTGTGCCGCTCGATCAGTTAGAAGTAACAGGTAGAACCTGTTCTGGCTGGGTTACTGAACTTGTATCAGTTCTCATAACACAACAAGCTCTCTAGTCAAGAGTAAACAAAACAGGTTTGATAGACTTAAAGACACATTTGCTATCAAATGAAGTTTTCTAAAAGGAAATAATCATTTTATTGTTTGCCACATAGCTGTGTAAGCAGGTACACACGTGTGTAAATGTTGCTTCTGCACACTGACTGTGGTTACAGTATGCATCAACAAAATTTTAAGGAACACTTTTCCCATCACTGACACTAGGTTTAAATTCAAATGTGCCTTAAAGCGTAACTCTCGCAAAATGCAACCTAGGGTGTTTTTTGTGAATGTAACTGTTTTCTCGTTTTTCGGTCAAATGGCCTTTGGAATGGAAGAGCTAGGGGCACTACTATGACTGCATCAAAATGGCTACACAAACAATGTTCTCAATGCACGAGTTCATGTGTAGAGCCCCTGGTGATACTTCGAGCAAAGTTTCATGTTCTGTCAAACCTTCTTAGCGTTTTAAAAATAGGGATTTGGATGTAATCATAGCAGTCCCCCTAGCACTCCCATTCAAAAGGCCATTTGACCAAAAATACAATAAATCTTAAAAGTGGAGCTTCCATCCTAATTATGCTTTTTTTTAAACCAAAGTTTGACTTAGATACATTCACAAAAGGTCCCTAGGTTGCTTTTTGCCGAGAGTTACGCTTTAACAGCACCCCTTGGATCCTATACTTTTTACAAGACTACCAGTCCAAGCAGGGAAATTCATTTATTTCTCATAAGAGGAGCATCATCTATACTTTTCCACACACAGGACCCAAGTATATATAGAACCTTCAACAACTGCTAATACTATGAGAAGCTACATGTAAGGCAAGTAATGAACTGTATGCAGCATTGTCCCTGGGTTTTTGAAGTGCTAATGACATCGTATTCTCATTTGCATGTCAGTGACGTCATCGCACAAGCATTTGCATGAAGCTCAGTGGTTGTCAGGTGCAGCGAAGGAGCGATCACTGAAGCAAAACTTGGAGAAGCGGCTTGCCGCTAAAATCGGAATAGCTGGTCCACCTTAAAGGCCAGCCCACCTTAAGTTACCAACTTTTCAAGCAAATCCACGGTCGCAGACAAATTTCATAAAAGTCCCAGTTAGTCTTTTACCTGTCTTGACGTTCCCACATAAAATCAAATCATATGTTATTATGATATTATCTTAAGTTTGAAGTCTTGGTAGTGAAGTTCAATCATGTGAACATTGATGACAACCGATGGTGTTCTCCACATTGTTTTTACGTTCCTATGCTTAGGTGGTGCCAAAAAACACTTTTCTGTATCTTATTCTCTGAACTGCAGCTCTGAAGCATTTGGACAGCTTTAGTTCTAAGTAAGCCTCGTAACGTAGCTTCTAATGTTAAGAAGCCAGACCTTGGTGGTGGGGTCATGTTGTCCATGAACAAGAGATCTATTTCTCTTAAGTGGCAGGGCTTCACTAGATATGTACGGCTTATAAACAGTTGCGTTAACTTAACTGCGATAAACAGCTGAGCCACGTTTTTGTACTGAGACTTACAAACACACAGCAGCAGTGTCTCATGGGAGAGATGCTAGCGCGTCTACAACACAGGTACCCGCACCAAAACTCTCTGCAAAGGGCATAAATGTGCGTGTACTGACTGTCAGAGGGGCCGACAGTGGGCCCCTATCCATCCATATAGTGATAGTTCCAGTCAGTATCCCCCTCCCCCGTTCCCACGACCTCTGGATCGTCATACACCTACGTATCCACAAGGAACCGCCACACACAGACTTTAACCTGACCCCCCAAATGCATTATTCCACCTAGTGTAACCCTGTTCTCATAGATTCTACAGTTTTCAAATATCTAATTACCTATTACAGGCCCTTTACACCACTCATGGCTCCTTTAAGATCAATTTGTATTGATCCAGGCCAGTCAGTCCTGGCTTTGATATTTTAAAAATACTTCACTTAACGTCTTTTTAAGCATTTCTCGTGGCAAAACACCACTGCCCTCAGCAGTCGCTCTACTCCCAAAGCCAGTCATGTACCCCTGACTGCAGACCCGCAGACCTCAATGTGGGCGGAGTTAAACGTTTAACCACGCCCCTTCAACGTTTAACCACGCCCAGTCTGGCAGCATTTGACCCTGTCATTTCATCGTAATATCAGAGCGGCAATATCAGAGTGAATTAAGCGGTAATCGGACAGCCCTTCGGACAGCCCTTTTTCAATAATAAATAATGGAAGTAAGTGTGACTTTTATAGTTTCAAAAACAATTAAAAAAGCTGGTTATGTCCATTTTAATGTTTCTGCAGCACAAGTTGAGCAGGCTGAGGTTCGGATTTGACGGCTAGCTTCGTTCTTTAACTGTCTATGCTAGCTCCAAGTAAATTATTATTATGCTTTTGCGAGTTTTATAGAGTTTTATTGTGTAGGAGAAAGTGTGGACATTATTGTTATTATGCTTTTGCGAGTTTCATTGTGTACTATACGTCCGCCAGACATTTAGCGGCAATATCAGAGTAAATTAAGCGGTAATCGGACAGCCCTTTTTCAATAATAAATAATGGAAGTAAGTGTGACTTTTATAGTTTCAAAAACAATTAAAAAAGCTGTTATGTCTATGTATGTCTATCTAACCTAATTATTACACTAATAACAGCTTGCCTCGGTAGAAATAACTTCAGTCGTCTTTTTTACATGACAGACGTTTTTGTTGATTCAAACTGTTGGGCAGTGTGTTTGAAAACTTAAAACAATTAAACAGAATTGTGAAATATTCTGCCTCATGTTATGTACAGAACAAACCATATTTTGGGAATTATAAGATGGCTGACCACTGTTATAGTCCAAGCCTTAGGTCTATAGAGAAATGCGCTAGTTGCAGCCATGTATGGTGCGTAATGGAGATTCCAAAGCGCTCTTCTTTGGTCAGAACCAGGAGAGCGGTCGCCGATGGTCCGTTCTTCGCACCAAAACTTTCTACAATGCACAAACCTATTAAAGGTCCGTCTTTACACTGAAACTGTTTACAATGCAACAACATTGCAACAACATATTTAAAGCATCAAGCTATTAAAATATCTATTTGTAAGCCCAGAAAGTATAACAGTATCTTAGTCAGCCATTTGTATTAGGTTTAACTTCATAACGTTTTAAATTAAAGCCCACCCACAATTTGTCTGGCTCATCCGAAACTGGACTTAAATTTAAACTAATGTACTAATATCAATTGCATTCGGTGGTATATGAACTGTAATAAAACTAATCCAACAAAAACAATTAATGGTAGGCAGTATTTTTTGACTTTGTAATAGTGTTTTTTGTTTTTTGTATAGAACACATACAATCATACTGGGGATGACCTCCCTAAATCCCAGCGACCTGTCATGTCCGTTCTGCGGTACAGGGGGTCTTCCAAATGCCAAGTGGACTACCACATTAAGGGTCATGCCTCAGTCAGGCACAAAGGTATTACTTTTGAAATGTAGTTATTGAATACACTGTGTTAATTATATCCCCCTGACATTTACCCCTAAATTATAGTGTAAGTTTTTTCATTACATTTATATATGTTATCTCTTTCAGAGTTCACAATCTCAAATGTGGATTGGGTTGTCGAAAGACAACTCACTTTCACTGCTTGTATTGTCAAGTGACAATAATTACGGGCTCAATTTCTGAAGCACCTAATGGACCAAGATTGTTAATGGCTCCTAATCAGCCCACCATGGACCCTGCAGATCCTCCAAGCCACTGTCGCCCCTCCAGATCCTCCACAGGCCACTGCCGCCCCTCCAGATCCTCCCCAGCCAATGAGGCAAATGAATCACTCAAAGGGATAGAATGATTTCTATGATCTTAATTCATGCTCAGTTTAAAAGAATATTCTACTTTATTGTGCATTTTCATTGAATGAATGTGTTTTGGTTAATGCCTTTTATTTTAGAGAAAGCTAATTTGGGCTTAATGCAATATCTTTATGATTGCAGTTTATTTGCCTGCCACCCGTACTGAATATGTCAAGAAATTACTTTTTTTTTTATTTTGATGTTGACTGAGTTTTTGTTTGGCACAAGAAGCATCACAACTGCAAACAAGGCCAGTCATCTCGTTGTATTGTGGTGAACTTGAGGCAACCCTCTCAACTGTAAGCCTCACCCAATTCACAGTGAATCATCTGCTAGGAGAGAGACACTTTTATCTACATCACAGTTCTGACAGGCACTACCCAATAATCTAAAATTGGACAACTAATCTCTCATTAAATGACATAACCATTATATAAATTGAGATTCTATCAAGAAATTTGGACAATTCACCAGATTTTTAGCAATTTTTGGGACAGAATGCGTCTTCATTTCCAAACCAAACACCTGGACTCATGTCAGTGTATTAATCAATCTGCAGATCAGTATCCAAGGTATTGCATCAGATCCCAACATTTTGTTTTTTGACAGTTACAGTACTTGTTAAGGATGAATCTAAAGATTCAGTGTATATTGTTAATATGAAGATTGACCAAAACAATCTTCCACCCTACAAAGTTTACGTTATCTGAGGTACAACAATAGTAGCCTACAATTTCCTTTTTTAGAAGTAAGCATAATAACAGTGTGATTGGACAGTTTTCAGACCAGCTGTGATGCAAGTGCCTCATTGGTTTGTAAATTAATGGCTGTATTTATTGATGTATTCAGTTTTAGCAGTTGGTAAATGTTTTAGTTCATGTAAAAATATGAATTGAACAGTTTCTATGACTTTAATGCTACGTTTGTGCTTTTCTATTAAGATATCAAATTTGTACTACTTTATCCAACCTTTACATCCTGTACAGTTTTAATGTGAGTGTTTTTTTTATTGCTGTTATATAACTCAAATATTAAAGAGCTGGTATATGTTAACATTTTAAGTGCCACATAATTATCTCAGAGCAACAATACATTTGAAACGTTTTGAGGTTATAAAATAATTATATCATTATGTAAAAATCTTTTTCCTCTTATGTAGTTTGATCTACGCTATAAATCAAACCACAGTGTATGCAGATTACTCTTATTATTGTTGTTGTTATTATTGTTGTATATGTTTAAACTTATTTTCAGAATTATGGTGTTTATTCTATATAGATTATATTTATGTATATATTAAAGATATTATATACATTATATTATATAAAATATTGATATTATAGTCTCATGATTCTTAATTTTGATAACATTTGAAAATCAGTTACATTTGATTATGATAAATCATATTAAAATATTACTTTTTTCATATTTAATGCTTTATTAAGATAATTTAATGTTTTGTGAAATGTGTCAATATTGTATTTCATAATTTGTAAAACCAAAGATTAAGTTCATTATGTTTTAATCGCTACATTTCGCCCAATCCATTAAGGTTTCTTGTCCCTCTTCGGACACCGTATTAAATGAGTTGGAGACGGGCGTGTTTAACGTTTAACTCGCCCCCATTGAGGTCTGCGGGGCTGCGTCAGGGCTTCTCAAGCCAGTAGCACTGGAAGATAACATGCATGTGTGCTTACTATGGACTCTTCGCTCCCGTCCTTGGTGTTGACAAGACCACATCCAGGCTCTCTTCTTCGCCAGGGACTGGCAGGTAACTGTCGTTCCTCCCATCGTGGCAGTCACCTCCTGCTGCGGGCTGCCATAGTGCTCACAGCTAGGGCAGGGAACCTGGGGAAGGAACAGAGACATGGGTTTTGCATTAGCAATAGGGCTGCAACTAACTATTTTAACCTGTTGATTATTTTTTGGGCTGGATGAATGAGTTGTTTGGTCTATGACATGTCAGAAAATGAGGAAAATGTCGATCAGTTCCCCAACCAAGATGACGTCCTCAATGTCTTGTGTTGTCCACAACTCAAAATATTTTTTGTACACTGTGTTAAATGTGAATTATTATGTTAAAGATAGCATTGCCTATGCTAATTTAAAGCCCAATTTTCACACTGGCTTGTATGAATCCTGTTTTTTTAGATTCTTTTCTTATTGGGCTTTTGAATGGCTGTCCCAGTAATTAAAAAAAAAAATCGTCCAAAGTCTGCCTGTGTCATGCATTGATTATGAGACAATAAATACCTGGGACCAACAGGTAAAACCTCCCATCCCCTTCTACATAACAAGACCCCAGGTGAAAGAGTGCCCCATAACCCCAAGATTGATTGATTTTATTAGACATTCCATATAAGAAAACAAGAGTCAGGATAACACAATACCCATTGTGGTCCAAATCTAAAGACACATTGTTTGTAGTGACTCTTTCAGTGATTGTGCAAGTGAAGCAAACTCTGGAGCACTGCTGTCCAACTACAGATTAACTTCAATAGTTATTATTTCACACTGGAGATAATAGAGGCTGTCGCACTCCTGCCCAAAGCTTTCTGCCACGCAGATGCACACTGACACACCTCTGCACAGACAGTGTACAGCACACTATAGCTAACACTTTAGGATTCTTCAAAGAACCTGAGATAGCTGCTATTTCCTTAAAGCAGGGCTGTTCTTAGTGTATTTGAATGACATTTTCCTGTAGCCTTGCCATCAGCATGGGTTCTGGACTGATTTGAATGGCAATAAGAGATGACGTTGGGCATCAAAAACATTCCGTATGATTTTTCATGGCTTTAATGTGCATTTGGTGGGAGTTCTGGTTGTCCTCCCCCAGGATTTTTGTTAGCGTCAAACACTTCATTTTCTATTTCCGATGCATTTTTGTGCCCAAATTTATGGTGGAAACATCTTATTAAAAAAAGGAAAATACAGGTGAAATTATTAATGGCATAGGCATGTTGCAGTAAGGGGGATTCACATCAGGTACAGCCCCTGGGCCCGGATCCAAGTACACTTGACCCCAAGTGTGATTATTGTGAACTTGATGCCTGCTGAAGTCCACTGACTGCTATTTACCACCAGTACGAGACATTTTTAACCGGTTATGAAACTGCCAATTTAATACAAATGCCGTAATATCAGACGGCTCTGCAGCCGGCCGGAGATGGACCCAATCTGCTTTGCTGCACCTTAGACCTACAGTCGGAGCTTTAGCGGGGGTTTGAAGCTCGGGGCTGGACAGCGCGCATCCTCCCGCCAGGAGCACAGCTTCACCTCGCTTGAATCCTATAGTTTTTATTGTGCCCCACCAATACTTTACAAGGCCATCGGTGAACTTCAAACAGCTCATCCCCACACCTTCTTTAACCCCGCAAATCTGTTTTCTGACATTTTATCAGCAGTCAAAAACAGAAGCAAACCCTCGGGGTTGACAAAATGTGTGACACATACAAGACTGCACCCTGCCCCACTGTGGCGCCACATAGAATATCTTGTGATGACATTTTCTTGTTTATGAACCAGTTGTTGAAAAGGTTAAAACTAGTCAAAGCAGTTCAAAATGTGTCCACTGGA
>NC_045738.1:27224098-27228950 GCF_008692095.1 Etheostoma spectabile | reverse complement strand
TTTTATAGTTTCAAAAACAATTAAAAAAGCTGGTTATGTCTATGTATGTCTATCTAACCTAAATTATTACACTAAAGTAACAGCTTGCCTCGGTAGGAAATAACTTCAGTCTTGTTTTACATGACAGACGTTTTATGTTGATTCAAACTGTTGGGCAGTGTGGTTGAAAACTTAAAACAATTAAACAGAATTGTGAAATATTCTGCCTCATGTTATGTACAGAACTAAACCATATTTTGTGGAATTATAAGATGGCTGACCACTGTTATAGTCCAAGCCTTAGGTCTATAGAGAAATGCGCTAGTGCAGCCATGTATGGTGCGTAATGGAGATTCCAAAGCGCTCTTCTTTGGTCAGAACCAAGGAGAGCGGTCGCCGATGGTCCGTTCTTCGCACCAAAACTTTCTACAATGCAACAACCTATTAAAGGTCCGTTCTTTACACTGAAACTGTTTACAATGCAACAACATTGCAACAACATATTTAAAGAGCATCAAGCTATTAAAATATCTATTTGTAAGCCAGAAAGTATAACAGTATCTTAGTCAGCCATTTGTATTAGGTTTAACTTCATAACGTTTTTAAATTAAAGCCACCCACATTTGTCTGGCTCATCCGAAACTGGACTTAAATTTAAACTAATGTACTAATATCAATTGCATTCGGTGGTATATGAACTGTAATAAAACTATCCAACAAAAACAATTAATGGTAGGCAGTATTTTTGACTTTGTAATAGTGTTTTTTGTTTTTTGTATAGAACCACATTACAATCATACTGGGGATGACCTCCCTAAATCCCAGCGACCTGTCATGTCCGTTCTGCGGTACAGGGGGTCTTCCAAATGCCAAGTGGACTACCACATTAAGGGTCATGCCTCAGTCAGGCACAAAGGTATTACTTTTGAAATGTAGTTATTGAATACACTGTGTTAATTAATCCCCCTGACATTTACCCCTAAATTATAGTGTAAGTTTTTTCATTACATTTTATAATGTTATCTCTTTCAGAGTTCACAATCTCAAATGTGGATTGGGTTGTCGAAAGACAACTCACTTTCACTGCTTGTATTGTCAAGTGACAATAATTAACAGGGCTCAATTTCTGAAGCACCTAATGGACCAAGATTGTTTAATGGCTCCTAATCAGCCCACCATGGACCCTGCAGATCCTCCAAAGGCCACTGTCGCCCCTCCAGATCCTCCACAGGCCACTGCCGCCCCTCCAGATCCTCCCCAGGCCAATATGGAGGCAAATGAATCACTCAAAGGGATAGAATGATTTTCTATGATCTTAATTCATGCTCAGTTTAAAAGAATATTCTACTTTATTGTGCATTTTCATTGAATGAATGTGTTTTGGTTAATGCCTTTTATTTTAGAAAAGCTAATTTGGGCTTAATGCAATATCTTTATGATTGCAGTTTATTTGCCTGCCACCCGTACTGAATATGTCAAGAAATTACTTTTTTTTTTATTTTGATGTTGACTGATTTTTGTTTGGCACAAGAAGCATCACAACTGCAAACAAGGCCAGTCATCTCGTTGTATTGTGGTGACTTGAGGCAACCCTCTCAACTGTAAGCCTCACCAATTCACAGTGAATCAATCTGCTAGGAGAGAGACACTTTTATCTACATCACAGTTCTTGACAGGCACTACCCAATAATCTAAAATTGGACAACTAATCTCTCATTAAATGACATAACCATTATATAAATTGAGATTCTATCAAGAAATTTGGACAATTCACCAGATTTTTAGCAATTTTTGGGACAGAATGCGTCTTCATTTCCAAACCAAACACCTGGACTCATGTCAGTGATTAATCAATCTGCAGATCAGTATCCAGGTATTGCATCAGATCCCAACATTTTGTTTTTTGACAGTTACAGTACTTGTTAAGGATGAATCTAAAGATTCAGTGTATATTGTTAATATGAAGATTGACCAAAACAATCTTCACACCCTACAAAGTTTACGTTATCTGAGGTACAACAATAGTAGCCTACAATTTCCTTTTTTAGAAGTAAGCATAATACAGTGTGATTGGGACAGTTTTCAGACCAGCTGTGATGCAAGTGCCTCATTGGTTTGTAAATTAATGGCTGTATTTATTGATGTATTCAGTTTTAGCAGTTGGTAAATGTTTTAGTTCATGTAAAAATATGAATTGAACAGTTTCTATGACTTTAATGCTACGTTTGTGCTTTTCTATTAGATATCAAATTTGTACTACTTTATCCAACCTTTACATCCTGTACAGTTTTAATGTGAGTGTTTTTTTTATTGCTGTTATATAACTCAAATATTAAAGAGCTGGTATATGTTAACATTTTAAGTGCCACATAATTATCTCAGAGCAACAATACATTTGAAACGTTTTGAGGTTATAAAATAATTATATGCATTATGTAAAAATCTTTTTCCTCTTATGTAGTTTGATCTGACGCTATAAATCAAACCACAGTGTATGCAGATTACTCTTATTATTGTTGTTGTTATTATTGTTGTATATGTTTAAACTTATTTTCAGAATTATGGTGTTTATTCTATATAGATTATATTTATTGTATATATAAAGATATTATATACATTATTTATATAAAATATTGATATTATAGTCTCATGATTCTTAATTTTGATAACATTTGAAAATCAGTTACATTTGATTATGATAAATCCATATTAAAATATTACTTTTTTCATAATTTAATGCTTTATTAAGATAATTTAATGTTTTGTGAAATGTGTCAATATTGTATTTCATAATTTGTAAAACCAAAGATTAAGTTCATTATGTTTTAATCGCTACATTTCGCCAATCCATTAAGGTTTCTTGTCCCTCTTCGGACACCGTATTAAATGAGTTGGAGACGGGCGTGTTTAACGTTTAACTCCGCCCCATTGAGGTCTGCGGGGCTGCAGTCAGGGCTTCTCAAGCCAGTAGCACTGGAAGATAACATGCATGTGTGCTTACTATGGACTCTTCGCTCCCGTCCTTGGTGTTGACAAAGTCCACATCCAGGCTCTCTCTCTTCGCCAGGGACTGGCAGGTAACTGTCGTTCCTCCCATCGTGGCAGTCACCTCCTGCTGCGGGCTGCCATAGTGCTCACAGCTAGGGCAGGGAACCTGGGGAAGGAACAGAGACATGGGTTTTGCATTAGCAATAGGGCTGCAACTAACTATTTTAACCTGTTGATTATTTTTTGGGCTGGATGAATGAGTTTTTGGTTCTATGACATGTCAGAAAATGAGGAAAATGTCGATCAGTTCCCCAACCAAGATGACGTCCTCAAGTGTCTTGTGTTGTCCACAACTCAAAATATTTTTTGTACACTGTGTTAAATGTGAATTATTATGTTAAAGATAGCATTGCCTATGCTAATTTAAAGCCCAATTTTCACACTGGCTTGTATGAATCCTGTTTTTTTAGATTCTTTTCTTATTGGGCTTTTGAATGGCTGTCCCAGTAATATAAAAAAAAAAATCGTCCAAAGTCTGCCTGTGTCATGCATTGATTATGAGACAATAAATACCTGGGACCAACAGGTAAACCTCCCATCCCCTTCTACATACAAGACCCCAGGTGAAAGAGTGCCCCATAACCCCAAGATTGATTGATTTTATTAGACATTCCATATAAAAAACAAGAGTCAGGATACACAATACCCATTGTGGTCCAAATCTAAAGACACATTGTTTGTAGTGACTCTTTCAGTGATTGTGCAAGTGAAGCAAACTCTGGAGCACTGCTGTCCAACTACAGATTAACTTCAATAGTTATTATTTCACACTGGAGATAATAGAGGCTGTCGCACTCCTGCCCAAAGCTTTCTGCCACGCAGATCACACTGACACACCTCTGCACAGACAGTGTACAGCACACTATAGCTAACACTTTAGGAATTCTTCAAAGAACCTGAGATAGCTGCTATTTCCTTAAAGCAGGGCTGTTCTTAGTGTATTTGAATGACATTTTCCTGTAGCCTTGCCATCAGCATGGGTTCTGGACTGATTTGAATGGCAATAAGAGATGACGTTTGGGCATCAAAAACATTCCGTATGATTTTTCATGGCTTTAATGTGCTTTGGTGGGAGTTCTGGTTGTCCTCCCCCAGGATTTTTGTTAGCGTCAAACACTTCATTTTCTATTTCCGATGCATTTTTGTGCCCAATTTATGGTGGAAACATCTTATTAAAAAAAGGAAAATACAGGTGAAATTATAATGGCATAGGCATGTTGCAGTAAGGGGGATTCACATCAGGTACAGCCCCTGGGCCCGGATCCAAGTACACTTGACCCCAAGTGTGATTATTGTGAACTTGATGCCTGCTGAAGTCCACTGACTGCTATTTACCACCAGTACGAGACATTTTTAACCGGTTATGAAACTGCCAATTTAATACAAATGCCGTAATATCGACGGCTCTGCAGCCGGCCGGAGATGGACCCAATCTGCTTTGCTGCACCTTAGACCTACAGTCGGAGCTTTAGCGGGGGTTTGAAGCTCGGGCTGGCATCGCGCATCCTCCCGCCAGGAGCACAGCTTCACCTCGCTTGAATCCTATATTTTTATTGTGCCCCACCAATACTTTACAAGGCCATCGGTGAACTTCAAACAGCTCATCCCCACACTTCTTTAACCCCGCAAATCTGTTTTCTGACATTTTATCAGCAGTCAAAACAGAAGCAAACCCTCGGGGTTGACAAAATGTGTGACACATACAAGACTGCACCCTGCCCCACTGTGGCGCCACATAGAATATCTTGTGATGACTTTTCTTGTTTATGAACCAGTTGTTGAAAGGTTAAACTAGTCAAAGCAGTTCAAAATGTTGTCCACTGGA
>NC_045738.1:27209224-27224073 GCF_008692095.1 Etheostoma spectabile | reverse complement strand
AGAACCAGGCGGAATGGAGAATTGCTGCGACTGGCCTCTACGATACAGGGATAGCAGAGGAATTTCCCTGGCAAAGAAACAGCCCAACCAGTTTTCCCCTCTGCCAGATTAGTCTTTGTTAGTGTTTATGTACTCTGTAAACTACAAATATTGCATGATTCAGTATTTTCCCATGTCATTTCCATGTGTTAGAGTCACAGTATCAAAGTAACTTTACTGTAGAAAATCAAGTAGTATGGCTTGTGGACTGTACCTCAGCTATGATAAAAGTGAGGATTGATAGGTTGTTTATTAGCTGTGTCAGTGTTCAATGTATCTAACTATTCTCAGGGCCATTTTGGCAGGGTCACTGGAAGTTATACCTGCTTTCTCTTAACCATTCTTTACCTTTCTGTATCTTAACTAGGAGCATAAATACCACAAATAACTTTCAAAATGTAAAGAACAAATAATTGCTTAGCACCAGAACTAGACACAGGGCTGTCCATCTTTTGTGTCCAAGGTGTGTGCATGGGGCTGGTGTTAAGAGTGGTACTCAACATTTAGAGAGCTTGTAGAGTGGTCTGTCTTGATTAGTAAAAAAAGGTCAACATTTTCATCCTAAAACAACAAAAAACTCTAAAATAAGCAGCAAACATTAGCATGTCTGACTAGCTAGCTTACCACCTACAGTAGTAACCCGAGCACGGCTTCCAAGGACAATGAGCACCTGTATCAACCAATCACATTCGTTTGTGAGGTTACAATAACACAAATGTACAATAAAAAGCCTCCTTCATATTTGCACATCCACTGTGTGTATTTTTTTGTACGGTTTGTTAAGCCCTCCTGGATGCAATCAACGTTAGCTTGTTTGTCCTGCTATTAATTGGAAATGGGTACGTTTCCACTCCTGCAACTCCAACCAAACACGTTAACCGAGATAGCTTCACCTTGCCAAACACATGGGTAGTTCTAATCCGAAGGTTTCTCTTGGGATGTTAAGTGAAAGCTTAGCGGTTAAAATCAAACAAGTGTGTAAGTTAAGCAGCTTAAGGGCCAGCAGATCAGACTGTGTTGAGGTCTACATAGAACTGTGTTGTAGAGAGGCGGCCTCTCATGACCTCCCCTGAATAAATTAAGGTTAAATAAATAATAAATAAAATACTTGCGACAGGCACTTCCAGCTGTGCGCTTAGATTGTTAATTAGGGCCCAAAGAGTTTTATGTTACCCCATGTCTGAGATTTCATGCACATTTTTTCACCTCACAACAGATCAAACGTTCTCATTTTATTCTATGCGCTCTCTCCAGGCCCCAGAAGTGGCTAACACACAGGGTGAAAAGAGAGCTGCAGCAATGTGCAGCACAACAAAAAATATGGTGTTTTTTTGAATCAA
Source organism: Etheostoma spectabile (assembly GCF_008692095.1). NCBI lineage: Eukaryota > Metazoa > Chordata > Actinopteri > Perciformes > Percidae > Etheostoma > Etheostoma spectabile. The sequence goes on along the minus strand of NC_045738.1, from coordinate 27,222,694 downwards.
AATTGTTTCCAAATGAAATTGAAACTTCCGGCCCGAAATGAGGCCCTTTGGCACAAAATACTTTTCCCCATAAACTTACACAGTGAGGGCACCTGGGTAGCTCAACGGGCAGAGTGCGCGCCCTATACAGAAGGTTTGTTCTCTCAACGCAGCGGCTACAGGCAAAACTCCGACCTGTGCGCTTTGCTGTTTGTCATTTCCCCCTCTCTCTCTCCCCTTTCATGTCTTCAGCTGTTCTAAAATAACTCAAGGCCAAAAGCAAAAAATTAAATAAAAAAGACTTACAACCCCTGAAAATGAGTGTTACTGTCTATGTTTACCCAATTGGTCCAATACATTGGATAGTCTGAGGAGCTACACGATTACACCTCATGTTGTCCTGGGTCAAATTGACCCGTTTTTCAGTTGTTGTTAAGTGACCAAAACTTTTTTTTCATGGTTTGACGAGAAGACAACACAGGTTAAATAATTTAATTCCTGTTAAAGTTAGTGAACCCCTAAACACGGAAGTAGCCATAGTAGACAACCTGGTCGATCACCTTACCTATCTGCCCCACTGATTGAGACTGATTGCAGAGACTTGCGGACTAATCGCACCAGAACAGCCATTGGCTTCAGTGACGCATGACGTCTATGGCGCTTTGCAATAAAATACTAGGAACTACTTGTTCCACATTGAAAGACAAGAACAATTTTGCTTCTTCATTTCTATGTCTTAACATGGATTATCACGTGGTGAGGACTGTCTCACAGGCTGACTCGCAGCTTTAGCGCCAGTCTTTAACCAAATTTCTGATAATACGTTTGCCACTGTTATCATATTAAGCTGCATAGCTGCCGTGCTACAATGGAAGCTTGAAAGGAGTAGCAGAAATGCCTCAGAGGTAAATCATCCAAATACCGCATCACATTCAGCTCTCACCCTTTCGTCCCTTTCCGCTCCAGCCCTGTCTCCAGGATGTTTTCCTCAACTCCTCCCGCCTAAAACGCTTGTCATCCTCATGATAGTCAGTCCGTTGGTCCTGGCGCGATCTCCGGGTCCTCCTTTGGTGCGCATCAGCGCGTCGTCTTCTAACGTTCAGGGCTGTGCAAAACCTTTGGATGAAGTTGTTGTCCCCAAACCTGGAGGACTGCGCCGATGCTGTGGGCTTCTGGATCTGGTATGTGAGCACGTAGTCCCACCCCGCCGCTGCCCGTCAAGAGATAGGGCCTTGCCGTGGATACAGAGGGAGCCATCATCCGCATAACGATTTTTTCATTGGCTAGAAGCAAGAAACAAGAGACAAAATCATAGATTACTGTAAATGTATAGAACATTCTTTACTTCTTAGGGGTGGAAGGTACTCAATACATTTACCAAGTAAAAAAAGTAATACTACAGCATAGAAATATTTTAGTACAATCAAAAGTTCTGCATTCAACCTTTACTCAAGTACAAAAATTCATCAGCATCAAAACACCACTTAAAGTACCAAAAGTAAAAGTACTAATTATGCAAGATGGCACATGCAAATAATTGATGTCATATTCTTGGACCCATCAATCATCTTGATAGATTAATGTACAGTACATATGGTTTTTAATGTTGCAGCTGGTAGGGCTAATTGATTTATCTATAATAAAATATATCATACACTCATTTGTTATTACTTTCTATTCATAATTGAATCTGTAAAGTAGCTAGTAACTCAGTGTATTGAAATAATACTAAATACTACAAACACAACGATCTCGCAGTACTTTTTATGTATGTGGTGATGTAGCCTTGGACCCATTGATTGTCTCTGGCAGATACAAACTCAAATTTACAATTTGGTGATGAGATGACTCACTTTTTGTTCAGAATTTTGCAGATAGGAATGGTCTGTCACTGCGAGATAGATAGATAGATGTTAACAGTAATGTGACATCGCTTGTCATCCCTGCAGTATTTACCTTCTGGTTCACTCCTGGGCACCATACACTTTCACCACATAGCACGATTACACCATTTACTGTCCCCAAAGACATTCATGGAGAAGGCCAATAGAGATAGCATACAACAACATGTGCTTCCCAGCTGAACCATGCAGTTGGCTATTCATGAAATATAACTTACTTAGCCAGTAGTGTCTTAAAGTGATACGCATCTTCTGCGGTCTATTTATGTTTTGCAATCCCCAAATGCATTACATGAGGTATTGTTTGTGCTCATGTCATATCGTTGTGGATTATAAGCCCTGTACTGTATATGTTAGTATCTCTGCCAAAATATCACTTCACTTATACTATAGTCATTTTGACTAAGAAAGAAACACACTGTAAGCCAGTGGTTGAAGATTATTTTGTAGTATTACTCATTTCCTTGACCCGCTGTGTGCGCACACACTGACATATCTTAATCCTCTGTGCCATTGACGCCATTGCTGTCCATCAATTTTGTAGGAACACAATCATGAGCCTTAAACAATGAACTAGGGGCGTTTAGAATAATTATGCATCAATGCAATGCGATACGGATGTGGACGATTCTATGCATCTATGCTGACGGCCATGATAGATTATTGCCTACTAAGTTACTTGTTGATTTTTGTTGTTGTCTGCTTGTCAGCACTCAGCTATGTTCAGTATATGTCTTTTTAAGAGTAGATAGAAGAAAAAGGGGAGTTCATACATATCTGACTCCTGATTTTGTCAATGAAATCCACGTGTAGCAATATTTAATAATGTTAGAAGGGACGCATGTGAAATGCATTGTGATATCAGATCAATTCAAATCGTTGACAGATCATTGTAATCAATGGCGAGATCTAAGGATTCCCCACCCTACAATGAAGACTCCAGTTTGTTTTGACTCAATCCCACTACACGGTCCTGTTGCCCCAAATACGATACATCACCAAATGTGTATTCATCTTTCGCTGAAAATAGTCCCCTATAGATGAACTCAGGAAAATCACAAAACAACCAGCAATTGAAAGACAAACAAAATGCAGGAAATAGGGCTTGATTGGCAAACCCAGAAAAGCACAACCAGACCAGGTAGCCTTATTAACCTGAACCAACAAGGGAAAGAAAGACAAGAAAACAAGATCATCCCATGACTGTATATAAAGATGTCTCCATTCCTCCCTTGTCCAAAAGTAGCCGAAATATACCGTGACACAGGCGCCGCCATCTTTTTGAGCCAGAAAAGTCGTGATCAGGCGGTGGAGCCGGGGTAACCAAGTCTCCATCCCAGCTGTCATCAGACTTTTTTTAAAGCATTAATGAATCAAATGAAACTAATAAAATACAAACTTACAAAATATCACACATTGAACAAACCTCAGCGTGATGACTCTTTGGATCATTTTGCATGTTTATTTTCCTAACATTTTCTGATCTGACTCGAATTCAAAGAAAAAAGAAAAAAACTCTGTCTGACCTTCTCCAGTCATATCCGCCTGATTAGAACTGAAGGGTAGTATCCGTGCATGACAACTAAACTCCAGGGTATTTGTACTTGCAACCCTGTGTGTGTGTGTGTGTGTGTGTGTGTGTGTGGTTGTGTGTGGGGTGTGTGTGTGTGTGTGGGGGTGTGTGTGTGGTTGTGTGTTGTCTGCAGGCCATCGACAGAACCACAACACACACATCAGTCAGACACACTCGAACCCTGAGCTCCTTCCACTGACCCCCCTGCAAGTTGACATAAGTACAAAAGGCTAGCTGTTTATCACACTGAAAACTACACGATAAATCTTTGTTTGATTACATTATATGATAGTATGATGCCCGGGGGAAATTGTGTCCTGGGAGGGAAAATAGAACATAGACCTTAAAATAGAGTATAACAACTGTGGGCTTGTACAAGCACTTAAACTAAAAATAAAATGTGTGCTACAGATTGTATTCCATGTAATTTTGTGTTTGCTCCCTTGTAAAGTAAATCAAATTAAAAGAATTGAGGTCTAAAGTTTGTTTAAGACGTCATAAGAAAGTAAATATAGAAATAGAGATGATGTTTTGGAGGCCAGTTTGCCATGTTCTTTATCTTATTTTAGCATGTTAGCATGCTAAGAATTGCATTAGCACTCAAGTATTGGAAATAATGTTTTTACTGATGATGCTTCAATGGAAAGTTAAGAAAAACTAATCCTGGTGGGAACACGATTGTCTGTTCTAATTTCCTGGCAATCTATCCAACATTTCACTGTGATCCACAAATATCATCCGTGTGTGATAGCAGTCAGTGGATCACCACAGTAGAAGGACACATCGTCCAGGGACATCCGCCACAAATTCACAGAAATAGCAAAATTAATTAATATTAATATTAAAGGCAACGAGAGTGCAAAACAAAAGGAGACCACAGCTCATTGTAGAACCTAATCATTGGAGACCTTCCTCTACATTGCCTTGGGGGAAGGTCTGCACACGCTTCTGGGAGGGCGAAAAACTGCGTGTGTGTGTGTGTGTGTGTGTGTGGGTGTTTTGTGTTGTCATAACAAGTATCATGTGTTGTTGATATGATGTGTAATGTATGTATTTATACAGGAGTGTATATACTGTAGGCCCCTGCCTCATCACACACACCACCACACACACACACACAAAACATACCTTCAGTTCTCTCTCACAGCGAGTAGTCATAGCCGCGAGGGTCAGAGTGGCTTCTCAGAGGGCACATGAGTGTGGTGGTGTATGCATCACTCACCAAGGAAACTCTTTTCTCACTACGCCACCGGGAAATGAGGTTCCCTCTCCTCTGGGCTTCCACATGCACACAGCCACCCACACAAACACACTTTCAGGCACTAAGAAGCTCAAGGCTGAGACTACCCAGCAGTTTTTTAAAGTCAATAATGTTCTTCATAGCAGCATAGCTGTACGTAGCAGCTGGAACACATTTTGCACATTGAAGACTTTAATCGGAATTTTACCGGCAACAACAACGAAGGGCCACAGTCCAAAATTAAATCTGGCATAATTCCCCAAGCCCAGATAGACAGGAGGACAAGGTAACGTAAGGTAGTTCACACAAATCACAATAACCACTTTTTTTTTCACTTATTACCTCTAGATAGTTTAGGGTTATTTTGTCCACGTTTTAAGAACAAGTACACATTGACGTGGATGGAATTTCATTTGCGAAGCTCACAACATTTAAAAAAAAAAAAAATGGAACAGCTACACAGCTACAGTACAGTTGCCTGAAAACAACTTTTATCTCTAGATCTCTCAGTACTGTTTATAAGTACAAAGCATTTCCAAGCTAAATACCACAAAAGGTAATTGAGAAACCAACCCTTTAAAATACTTCTTCCCCACTAGAGGAAAAGAAAGCAGCATTCATTGTGGATTACATTTGGACCCAAACTTCCCCTAAGTCTTATTTCAACCACATAATTATGCCTTGCACCAGTGACATATAACAATAACTTGTGCTGCTTCCTGTTTGGAATACATTTTCCACTTATAAAATATGTTTGTCTGTCACCCAATATCATGATTTATGTTCTTTTTCTGTTGTTATGGTTACAGCGGATTGATCTGAATATGGAATTCCCAAGACACCAATTATTGTCATGCGAGTAGTTTTCTCGGTAATCCGTGAAGACCTTGTGAAATTTCGCCACGTGTGGTCAGTTGGTAAAGATATCTCTTGGTGCTGTGGTTGTCTTTTTTGCAGTTTTTTTAGTTTGCAGTGTGTGGATGTTTTTAGACGATCATGTTTTTTTTTGTTTTTACTTGTAAATGCCTTTGGTACCTTATTTACTTATTTCTAATATACATATTTTGTTTTTGTTTTTTTGCATTTTGCCTTTTTGACAGTCCAGCTTAGACTTGAATAGGGAGAGAGAGGGGGAGTTGAACCCGTAGCCAATGGATTGAGGACTGGGCCTCTTTATATTACCTTTATTTATTATTATTAGTTATTATTATTATTACTACAACAGAGTGAGGCCTGTGCTTTTTTCTTCCGGAATGAATCCTAAATAAATCTCTCCCATCGGCTGCTTGTGCCAGGTTGACAGCCGTCACACACCACGCCTCATGTTCATACAGTCTCACGGGGAATTTTCATAAGACAAACCAGTTATTAAGCTAACTGAAATAAAACCATATATAGGGAAGGTTTGAGGAATGGGGTTTGTATATTCCAAAGGCTTTATCAGGATGCATATTATCCTGGATCCAGGTAGTAACTGGCCTTAATATAAAACTCTGCCTCCTCTATGGGAATTTAACATAGGGATGTGTATAATGATGTATACTTTATCAGTCCCGCTGGGAAATAACTATTATGATTAATTGTTATTACACACAGGCCTGAGTAGACTTGAATTAACACACGAACTCAGTACCTATACCGTACTAATGGAGAGATGGAAGGCTGTTGGGGATTCAGTGCTTTGCTCAAGAGCACCTTGGCAGTGCCCAGAGGTGAAGTGGCATCTCTCCAGCTACCAGTCTGTAACGGAATGTAACCAGCGACCCTCTGGTTCCCAACCCAAGTCCCTTCTGACTGAGCTACTGCACCCACAAATAATTGGTTATTTCCTAACTTTTTTGAATAGGCGAGCATTAAGACAGATTTCAAAAAGATGTGTTTTTTTCCTCTTTTTAATCCACTTTAGCCTTGGTGTGTACCTCTTCAGCCACTGTATGTCATACACTTCTACCCCTTATAACACCTACCCATACCCACCAAAGTAGTGTGGTCCTCGTACTCAGCTGGTACTGTGAGGTTTAATGACACTGTCTACTTTAGTTTCATTTCCTAAACCTTTGTTCTCCAGTAAATGCGCTCTCTCGTGTGGTTGTAATGACTGATTAAAGAAAGTGCTGAGCGGAGGAATAGCCTTCAGCTCGAGTGCACTTAAGTGCCGCTCTCTTCACAGTCTGTCCACTGCTGCTCAGCTCAACAGAAAAAGAGCTCCTTTTCATTTTAATATTTTGTAAAACAAATCATTCCTTCCCCCTGACACTGGCTGATTATGAAAGCACATGCAAAGCTTTAGAGTTGGCCGGCTCACTGCCTTTATACAATGTCCCTCTATAACGCCTTCCTGGTAAAAACTTTACTTCGGTCTCTCTTCTCATTGAGGACATTTATATACCCACCAATATTCCACTATAATTCCAATATGACAATATTCCAAATTGGATACAGGATCGTAACGAATATTCGTTGTTGGTTATTCCGAATTAGACCTTTTTTTGGCGATTTTAGCATCTTCTGATCAAGACACGTTGATATGCAGTATTTCACGAGCATTCTTTTGGACATGTACTACAGCGCATTGGGAATATATGTCTCAATCCGGGTTTCCACCGCAGTTTGTAACACTTAGCGGCTACACACGTCACACCACACCAGCCAACGGTTTGCAGGGCTGCGATAGAGAGGCACGACCAAAAGAAACGAAACACAGCACCTTTTGGACTAATTAAGACCTTGATGTCAACAGGTTTTAAAAAAAGGAGGGTTGAAAGAAGGACGCTATGTGCATTTGGTCCAAAAAGTCCCCACTGCTGGAAACTTTAAAAAAAAAGAAATCCTATTTTGTACAGCTACATGTAAACAGGAATATTAGTGGACTATTCAGGTTCATTAACCATGTAGCCGCTGAGTTGGAGAAATTGTCTGGAAATATATGCAGGTATGCATAGCCATTAGCTGCGTTCTAAACTGTTCCATCACGGAAATAGTGGCACTATATAGTGTTTTGCCATTTTGTAGTGGTGTGCACTGCTATTTTGAGTTACACATCCGATGTACCCTACATTTACTCCCATATACCACAATGCAACGCGGTCATGTTTTCCCAGAGGAGAAAAAGAAGCAGAAGTCACTTGAAAACTGAAAAGGAAAAATGACCAGATTTTAGTTTCTAAACAGTGAAAAATGTTACATGCATGCACGTTATACACTTTGTACTTTCCACCGGGTGCTGGTTTGTTAAAGGACATGTTATATTTTATACAGTATGATGCCCGCCTCCATCACACAAATAACGCAGTCGCAAATGATGTATTTTCAGTGTCCGAAATCTCGTTGCTCGTTCCCAATAAAGTTCACTATTTAAAGTGCCCATTTTATGAAATTCTTTTTTTTTTTTTTTTCTGGGGGTGTTATTTTGTGTCCCGGTGCTTCCACACACATACAACTTGGAAAAAAAATGACCACGCGTTTTGAGGGAGATACGGTTTCTGAATGCCTCTGCCTTCAGTCTCCGGGTGAGCTGTGTGGCTAACCGTACGCATGCTAGCTCGGTATCAATGGCTACACTGCTACAACACACACTAGTTGACTATAATCTCCAAAAGAATATTCCTGTCCTTGTTCGCAGGTATTCCACAAGTACCCCCTCGCTAGAAGAAGTCTCCCAGCTGATCCTGCCTTGCCTGACCAAGACTGAGAAAGAGTTATCTAGCTGATGGGATCTTACCGAGCTACTGAGCATGTCAACTCCCAACAAAGATAGTATAGAAGGCAGATGTCTCACTCTGTAGCTAAAACAGAGACTAAACACACGGTGAAAACAGGACCTGCAGCAATGTGCGTACAACCAAAATATGTGGTTTTTTGAAAATGAAACCATGTAAACCTATTCCGGTACAACCTCAAAATACAATTATGACCTGAAAACGACCATAAAGGGCTCTTTAATAACACTATAGGAATAGTGATGAGTGAGTGGAGTGCAAGATGGTTTTGAACGCTATGTGTCACTTTCTCCTGTCCTCCAGTAACCCCCCGTCCCTGCTATCTCCCACCTAACCGCTCCACCCATGAGCCACCTGCTTCCAATTTCACCTGCACTGGCCAGATTGTCTTTGCATTGCATTTGCATTTCAGTGTTGTTTCTCGTTATCCCACCCAATTACTTCACCCAGTTTTGACTTCTCAGTTTGGTTAGGCCTGGTTAGTTTGCCTACCTGACACCACTCTCTCTCTCTCTCCTCTCTCCCTCCTCCTCTCTCTCTCTCTCTCCTCTCCTCCTCTCTCTCCTCCCTCTCTCTCTCGTTATTGACACCATCTGTGAACAATCTCATTTTTGAACTTACCTGTGTGCTTTGAGTCATGCTTGGTGTGTTTCGGGCTTTTCAGGTGCACATGCAGAACTCAACTGTGCACAATATGTGTACCGAGCCACAGAGCTCCCTGAGTGGAATTTTTAAAAACACAGTTGTGGTGAGATAAGACAGGTCGAAACTCAGGTAAGTGAGGTCACTCCTAGTACACAGGTGAGGTACGAGAAATTGATTCGTCCATACTCCACATTAAACCTGTCCTGTTTCAAGTATGATTTTATTCTCTAGAAATTGAGATGTCTAAGCTGCTACAGGAAGGGGAATGTAGTGTTCCGAATCCGTTCCTTTAATTTACTGCAGGCGGAAACAAGTTCACACACCTTAGCCTATTCCAGAGAGAAATAGACTGAACTTGCAAACAACAGGATAAGGGTGAGCATGCACGTATGTTATGGCGCCATTAACATCTTTGCATGACCCAACTTGACAGCTTCAGCGAGATGTGTTTTCATTCCCGAACTGAAAATCATGAAGAAACATTAATTTTAAACATAATATTCAAAAACATCTGTAAAGCGAATTGAAATTCATTTGTTGTGTTAACTGTGGAGTTCCTTGATACTTATATAAAAGGGATAATTTATATATTTCAGCTCAAGAAAATGTATTTGAAAAAAAGACTTGACATTTGAAGTTGCCGGATTATTATTACTATTTTTTTTTTTAAATGGTGATTCTATAGGGCATGACTTTTTTTTAAACTTGGTCTTCTCTCTAAAAATGACTGTTAACTGTCTGACAGTTTTTCTATTTCTGCTTGTTTTCTCATATGAACAGGGCTGGTAAAATGAGATTTTTGGTGTCTTCATCCAGCACCTTTTTGACCATAGATATGTAATGAATAAGCAAATAAATTATATATTAATTACAGTGCCGGCTCAAGAGCACATGGCAGTGCCCAGGAGGTGAAGTGGCATCTCTCCAGCTACCGCACACACTCCGTACTTTGGCCCATACAGACTTGAACAAGCGACCCTCCGGTTCCAACACAACACCCTACGGACTAAGCTACTGCCACCCCAAATGCATCCTAAGTCTCCTATCAAATCACATTAACTGTCTGTGAAAGTTTCCAAGTCCCTAAATGTTCTTTCTGAGTTTTTCCATACAATCAATGGTTTCCAGCGCCATGGTAACTGTGGCCGCTCGATCAGTTGAAGTAACAGGTAGAACCTGTTCTGGCTGGGTTACTGAACTTGTATCAGTTCTCATAACACACAAAGCTCTCTATTCAAGAGTAACAAAACAGGTTTGAAACTTAAGACACATTGCTATCAAATGAGTTTTCTAAAAGGAAATATCATTTTATTGTTTGCCACATAGCTGTGTAAGCAGGTACACACGTGTTAAATGTTGCTTCTGCACACTGACTGTGGTTACAGTATGCATCACAAAATTTTAAGGAACACTTTTCCCATCCGACAACTAGGTTTAAATTCAAATGTGCCTTAAAGCGTAACTCTCGCAAAATGCAACCTAGGGTGTTTTTTGTGAATGTAACTGTTTTCCTCGTTTTTTCGGTCAAATGGCCTTTGGAATGGAAGAGCTAGGGCCTACTATGACTGCATCAAAATGGCTACACAAATGTTCTCAATCACAGGTTCGTTAGAGCCCCTGTGAACTTCGAGCAAAGTTTCATGTTCTGTCAAACCTTCTTAGCGTTTTAAATAGGGATTTGGATGAATCATAGCAGTCCCCCTAGCACTCCCATTCAAGGCCATTTGACCAAAATACAATAAATCTTAAAAGTGGAGCTTCCATCCTAATTATGCTTTTTTTAAACCAAAGTTGACTAGATACATTCACAAAAGGTCCCTATTTGCTTTTTGCCGAGAGTTACGCTTTAACAGCACCCCTTGGATCCTATACTTTTACAAGACTACCAGCTCCAGCAGGGAAATTCATTTTTCTCATAAGAGGAATCATCTATACTTTTCCACACACAGGACCCAAGTATATAGAACCTTCAACAACTGCTAATACTATGAGAAGCTACATGTAAGGCGTAATGAACTGTATGCAGCATTGTCCCTGGGTTTTTGAAGTGCTAATGACATCGATTCTCATTTGCATGTCAGTGCTCATCGCACAAGCATTTGCATGAAGCTCAGTGGTTGTCGTGCAGCAGGAGCGATCACTGAAGCAAAACTTGGAGAAGCGGCTTGCCGCTAAAATCGGAATAGCTGGTCCACCTTAAAGGCCAGCCCACCTTAAGTTACCAACTTTTCAAGCAAATCCACGGTCGCAGACAAATTTCATAAAGTCCCAGTTAGTCTTTTACCTGTCTTGACGTTCCCACATAAAAATAATCATATGTTTTATGATATTATCTTAAGTTTGAAGTCTTGGTAGTGAAGTTCAATCATGTGAACATTGATACAACCGATGGTGTTCCCACATTGTTTTTACGTTCCTATCTTAGGTGGTGCCAAAAAACCTTTTCTGTATCTTATTCTCTGAACTGCAGCTCTGAAGCATTTGACAGCTTTATTTCAAGTAAGCCTCGTAACGTAGCTTCTAATGTTAAGAAGCCAGACCTTGGTGGTGGTCATGTTGTCCATGAACAAGATCTATTTCTCTTAATGGCAGGGCTTCACTAGATATGTACGGCTTATAAACAGTTGCGTTAACTTAACTGCGATAAACCTGAGCCACGTTTTTTGTACTGAGACTACAACACACACAGCAGCAGTGTCTCTATGAAGATGCTAGCGCGTCTACACACACAGGTACCCGCACCAAACTCTCTGCAAAGGGCATAAATGTGCTGTACTGACTGTCAGAGGGGCCGACAGTGGGCCCCTATCCATCCATATGTGATAGTTCCAGTCAGTATCCCCCCCTCCCCGTTCCCACGACCTCTGGATCGTCATACACCTACTATCCACAGAACCGCCACACACAGACTTTAACCTGACCCCCCAATGCATTATTCCACCTAGTGTAACCCTGTTCTCATAGATTCTACAGTTTTCAAATATCTAATTACCATTACAGGCCCTTTACACAACTCATGGCTCCTTTAAGATCAATTTGTATTGATCCAGGCCAGTCAGTCCTGGCTTTGTATTTTAAAAATACTTCACTTAACGTCTTTTTAAGCATTTCTCGTGGCAAAACACCACTGCCCTCAGCAGTCGCTCTACTCCCAAAGCCAGTCATGTACCCCTGACTGCAGACCCGCAGACCTCATTGTGGCGGAGTTAAACGTTTAACCACGCCCCTTCAACGTTTAACCACGCCCATCTCGGCAGCATTTGACCCTGTCATTTCATCGTAATATCAAGCGGCAATATCAGAGTGAATTAGCGGTAATCGGACGAGCCTTCGGACAGCCCTTTTTCAATAATAAAAATGGAAGTAAGTGTACTTTTATAGTTTCAAAAACAATTAAAAAAGCTGGTTATGTCCATTTAATGTTTCTGCAGCACAAGTTGAGCAGGCTGAGGTTCGGATTTGACGGCTAGCTTCGTTCTTTAACTGTCTATGCTAGTCCAAGTAAATTATTATTATGCTTTTGCGAGTTTTATAGAGTTTTATTGTGTAGGAGAAAGTGTGGACATTATTGTTATATGCTTTGGCGAGTTTCATTGTGTACTATACGTCCGCCAGACATTTAGCGGCATATCAGAGTAAATTAAGCGGTAATCGGACAGCCCTTTTTCAATAATAAATAATGGAAGTAAGTGTGACTTTTATAGTTTCAAAAACAATTAAAAAAGCGGTTATGTCTATGTATGTCTATCTAACCTAAATTAACACTAGTAACAGCTTGCCTCGGTAGGAAATAACTTCAGTCTTGTTTTACATGACAGACGTTTTATGTTGATTCAAACTGTTGGGCATGTGGTTGAAAACTTAAAACAATTAAACAGAATTGTGAAATATTCTGCCTCATGTTATGTACAGAACTAAACCATATTTTGTGGAATTATAAGATGGCTGACCACTGTTATAGTCCAAGCCTTAGGTCTATAGAGAAATGCGCTAGTGCGCCATGTAGTGGCGTAATGGATTCCAAACGCTCTTCTTTGGTCAGAACCAGAGAGCACGGTCGCCGATGGTCCTTTCTTCGCACCAAAACTTTCTACAATGCAACAACCTATTAAAGTCCGTTCTTTACACTGAAACTGTTTACAATGCAACAACATTGCAACAACATATTTAAGAGCATCAAGCTATTAAATATCTATTTTAACGACCCCTGTAAGCACAGAAAGTATAACAGTATCTTAGTCAGCCATTTGTATTAGGTTTAACTTCATAACGTTTTTAAATTAAAGCCCACCCACAATTTGTCTGGCTCATCCGAAACTGGACTTAAATTTAAACTAATGTACTAATATCAGATTGCATTCGGTGGTATATGCACTGTAATAAAACTAATCCAACAAAAACAATTAATGGATA
>NC_045738.1:27196844-27209199 GCF_008692095.1 Etheostoma spectabile | reverse complement strand
ACCTTTGTGCCTGACCTGAGGCATGACCCTTAATGTGGTAGATCCTTGGCATTTGGAAGACCCCCTGTACCTGCAGACGGACATGACAGGTCGCTGCTGATTTAGGGAGGTCATCCCACGATAGATTGTAATGTGGTTCTATACATAAAAACAAAAACACTATTACAAAGTCAAAAATACGCCTATCCATTAATTGTTTTTGTTGGATTAGTTTTATTACAGTGCATATACCACCGAATGCAATCTGATATTAGTACATTAGTTTAAATTTAAGTCCAGTTTCGGATGAGCCAGACAAATTGTGGGTGGCTTTAATTTAAAAACGTTTGAAGTTAAACCTAATACAAATGGGACTAAGATACTGTATACTTTCTGTCTTTAATAGATATTTTAATAGCTTGATGCTCTTTAAATATTTTGTTGCAATGTTGTTGCATTGTAAACAGTTTCAGTGTAAAGAACGGACCTTAATAGGTTGTTGCATTGTAGAAAGTTTTGTGTGCGAAGAACGACCCGCACGCCGACCGCCTCCTTGGTCTGACCAAAGAAGAGCGCTTTGGAATCTCCATTACGCCCATACATGGCTGCACTAGCGCATTTCTCTATAGACCTAAGGCTTGGACTATAACAGTGGTCAGCCATCTTATAATTCCCACAAAATATGGTTTAGTTCTGTACATAACATGAGGCAGAATATTCACAATTCTGTTTTTGTTTTAAGTTTTCAACCACACTGCCCAACAGTTTGAATCAACAAAAACGTCTGTCATGTAAAACAAGACTGAAGTTATTCCTACCGAGGCAAGCTGTTACTTTAGTGTATAATTTAGGTTAGATAGACATACATAGACATAACCAGCTTTTTTATTGTTTTTGAAACAAAAGTCACACTTACTTCCATTATTTTTATTGAAAAAGGGCTGTCCGATTACCGCTTATTTACTCTGATTATGCCGCTAATGTCTGGCGGACGTATAGTACACAATGAAACTCGCAAAAGCATAATAACAATAATGTCCACACTTTCTCCTACACAATAAAACTCTATAAACTCGCAAAAGCATAATAATAATTACTTGGGCTAGCATAGACAGTTAAAGAACGAAGCTAGCCGTCAAATCCGAACCTCAGCCTGCTCACTTGTGCTGCAGAAACAATTAAAGACATAACCAGCTTTTTTAATTGTTTTTGAAACTATAAAAGTCACCTACTTCCATATTTTATGATTAAAAAGGGCTTCCGAAGGGCTGTCCGATTACCGCTTAATTCACTCTGATATTGCCGCTCTGATATACGATGAAATGACAGGGTCAAATGCTGCCAGACTGGGCTGGTTAAACGTTGAGGCGTGGTTAAACGTAACTCCGCCCACATTGAGGTCTGCGGGTCTCGCAGTCAGGGGTACATGACTGGCTTTGAGTAGAGCGATGCTGCAGGGCAGTGGTGTTTTGCCACGAGAAATGCTTAAAAAGACGTTAAGTGAGTTATTTTTAAAATAAAAGCCAGACTACGACGGCCTGGATCAATACAAATGATCTTAAAGGAGCCATGATTGTGTAAGGCCTGTAAGGTAATATAGATATTTGAAAACTGTAGAATCTGAGAACAGGGTTACACTAGGGTGGAATAATGCATTTGGGGGTCAGGTTAAAGTCTGTGTGTGGCGGTTCCTTGTGGATACGTAGGTGTATGACGATCCAGAGGTCGTGGGAACGGGGGAGGGGGATACTGACTGGAACTATCACTATATGGATGGATAGGGGCCCACTGTCGGCCCCTCTGACAGTCAGTACACGCACATTTATGCCCTTTGCAGAGAGTTTGGTGCGGGTACCGTTGTTGTAGACGTACGCTAGCACTCTCCCATGAGACACTGCTGCTGTGTGTTTGTAAGTCTCAGTACAAAAACGTGGCTCCTGTTTATCGCAGTTAAGTTAACGCAACTGTTTATAAGCCGTACATATCTAGTGAAGCCCGCCACTAAGAGAAATAGATCTCTTGTCATGGACAACATGACCCCACCACCAAGGTCTGGCTTCTTAACATTAGAAGCTACGTTACGAGGCTTACTATAGACTAAAGCTGTCCAAATGCTTCAGAGCTGCGTTCAGAATAAGATACAGAAAGTGTTTTTGGCACCACCTAAGCATAGGAACGTAAAAAACAAGTGGAGAACACCATCGGTTGTCTCAATGTTCCATGATTGAACTTCACTACCAAGACTTCAAACTTAAGATAATATCATAACATATGATTTGATTTTATGTGGAACGTCAAGACAGGTAAAGACTAACTGGGACTTTATGAAATTTGTCTGCGACCGTGATTTGCTTGAAAAGTTGGTAACTTAAGGGGCTGGCCTTTAGGTGGACCAGCTATTCCGATTTTAGCGGCAAGCCGCTTCTCCAAGTTTTGCTTCAGTGATCGCTCCTTCGCTGCACCTGACAACCACTGAGCTTCATGCAAATGCTTGTGCGATGACGTCACTGACATGCATGAGAATCGATGTCATTAGCACTTCAAAACCCGGACAATGCTGCATACAGTTCATTACTTGCCTTACATGTAGCTTCTCATAGTATTAGCAGTTGTTGAAGGTTCTATATATCTTGGGTCCTGTGTGTGGAAAAGTATGATGATGTCTCCCTTATGAGAAATAAATGAATTTCCCTGCGGACTGGTAGTCTTGTAAAAAGTATAGGATCCAAGGGGTGCTTAAAGCGTAACTCTCGGCAAAAGCAACCTAGGGACCTTTTGTGAATGTATCTAAGTCAAACTTTGGTTTAAAAAAAGCATAATTAGGATGGAAGCTCCACTTTTAGATTTATTGTATTTTGGTCAAATGGCCTTTTGATGGGAGTGTAGGGGGACTGCTATGATTACATCCAAATCCCATTTTTAAAACGCTAAGAAGGTGACAGAACATGAAACTTTGCTCGAATTATCACCAGGGGCCTCTAACATGAACCGTGCATTGAGAACATTGTTGTTGTAGCCATTTTGATGCAGTCAGTAGTGCCCCTAGTCTTCCATTCCAAAGCCTTTGACCGAAAACGAGAAAACATTCATTCACAAAACACCAGGTGCATTTGTGGCGAGAGTTACGCTTTAACAGGCACATTTGAATTTAAACCTAGTGTCGGTGATGAAAAGTGTTCTCTTAAAATTTGTGTTGATGCATACTGTAACCACAGTCAGTGTGCAGAAGCAACATTTACACACGTGTGTACCTGCTTACACAGCTATGTGGCAAACAATAAAATGATTATCCTTTAGAAAACTTCATTGATAGCAATGTGTCTTTAAGTCATATCAAACCTGTGTTTACTCTTGACTAGAGAGCTTGTTGTGTATGAGAAACTGATACAAGTTCAGTAACCCAGCCAGAACAGGTTCTACCTGTTACTCTCTAACTGATCGACGGCACACAGTTACCATGGCGCTGGAAACAATTGATGTTATGGAAAACCAGAAGAACTTTAGGAGACTTGGAAACTTTCACAGAAGCAGTTAATGAACTTGATTGGAGACTTGGATGCATTTGGGTGGCAGTGCTTAGTCCGTAGGGAGTTGTGGTTGAACCGGAGGGTCGCTTGTTCAAGTCCTGTATGGGCCAAAGTACGGAGTGTGGATCGGTAGCTGGAGAGATGCCACTTCACCTCTGGGCACTGCCATGGCTCTTGAGCAAGGCACTGTAATATAATATATAATTTATTTGCTATATCATTCATATTCATGGTCAAAAAGGTGCTGGATGAAGACACCAAAAATCTCATTTTACCAGCCCCTTGTTCATATGAGAAAACAAGCAGAAATAGATAAAACTGTCAGACAGTTAACAGTCATTTTTAGAGAGAAGACCAAGTTTAAAAAAAAGTCAAATGCCCTATAGAATCACCATTTAAAAAAAAAAATAGTAATAATATCCGGCAACTTCAAATGTCAAGTCTTTTTTTCAAATACATTTTCTTGAGCTGAAATATATAAATTATTCCCCTTTTTATATAAGTATCCAAGGAACTCCACAGTTACACAACAAATGAATTTCACATTCGCTTTACAGATGTTTTTTGAATATTAATGTTTAAAATTAAATGTTCTTTCTATGAT
Organism: Etheostoma spectabile; assembly: GCF_008692095.1. NCBI lineage: Eukaryota > Metazoa > Chordata > Actinopteri > Perciformes > Percidae > Etheostoma > Etheostoma spectabile. Next base: position 27,205,089 of record NC_045738.1, on the reverse strand, counting down.
CTTCAGTTTCGGGAATGAAAACACATCTCCTGCTGAAGCTGTCAAGTTTGGGTCATGCAAAGATGTTAATGGCGCCATAACATACGTGCATGCTCACCCTTATCCTGTTGTTCTGCAAGTTCAGTCTATTTCTCTCTGGAAAATAGGCTAAGGTGTGTGAACTTGTTTCCGCCTGCAGTAAATTCAAAGGGATACGGATTCGGAACACTACATTCCCCTATCCTGTAGCAGCTTAGACACTCTCAATTTCTAGAGACATAAAATCATACTTGAACACAGGACAGGTTTATGATGGAGTATGGACGAATCAATCTTCTCGTACCCTCACCTGTGTACTAGGAGTGACCTCATCTTACCTGAGTTTACGACCTTGTCTTATCTCACCACAACATGGTGTTTTTAAAATTCCACCTCAGGGATGCTCTGTGTCTCAGGTACAGCATATGTGCACAGTTGAGTTCATGTGCACCTGAAAGCCAGAAACACACAAGCATGACTCAAAGCACACAAAGGTTAGTTCAAAATAGAAAAGATTGATTCAACAAGATAGGTGTCAATAACGAGAGAGAGAGAGAGAAGAGAGAGAGAGAGAGAGAGAGAGAGGAGGAGAGAGAGAGGAGAGAGAGAGAGGAGAGTGTGTCAGGTAGGCAAACTAACCAGGCCTAACCAAACTGAGAAGTCAAACTGGGTGAAGTAATCAGGGTGAGGATAACGAGAAACAACACTGAAATGCAAATGCAATGCAAAAGACAATCTGGCAAAGTGCAGGTGAAATTGGAAGCAGGTGGCTCAATGGGTGGAGCTGGTTAGGTGGAGAATTAGCAGAGCGGGGTTACTGGAGGACAGGAGAAAGTGACAATAGCGTTCAAAACCAATCTTGCACTCACTCACTCACTCACTATTCCCTATATAGTGTTATTAAAGAGCCCATATTATGGTCGTTTTCAGTGTCATAATTGTATTTGAGGTTGTACCGGAATAGGTTTACATGGTTTCATTTTCAAAAAACACCATATTTTTGTTGTACCGCACATGCTGCAGGTCCTGTTTTCACCCTGTGTGTTAAGTCTCTGTTTTAGCTACAGAGTGAGACATCTGCCTTCTATACTATCTTTGTTGGGAGTTGCACATGCTCAGTAGCTCGGTAAGATCCCATCAGCTAGATAACTCTTTTCCAGCTTTGGTCAGTCCAAGGCAGTCAGCTGGGAGACTTCTTCTAGACGAGGGGTACTTGTGGAATACCTGCAGAACAGGACACGAAGTACTTCTTTTGGAGATTATAGTCAACTAGTGTGTGTGTAGCAGTGTTTCCATTGATACCGAGCTAGCATGCTACGGTTAGCCACACAGCTCACCCGAGACTGAAGGCAGAGGACATTCAGAAACCGTATCTCCCTCAAAACAGCGTGGATTTTTTTTTCCAAGTTTGTATGTGTGTGAAGCACCGGAGACACAAAATAACACCCCCAGAAAAAAAAAAAAAAAGAAATTTCATAAAATGGGCACTTTAATAGTGAACTATATGGAACGAGCAAACGAGATTTCGGACACTGAAAATACATCATTTGCGACTTGCGTTATTTGTGTGATGGAGGCGGGCATCATGTAAACTAAATACTAACATGTCCCTTTAACAAACACAGCACCCAGGTGGAAAGTACAAAGTTGTATATACGTGCATGCATGTAACATTTACACTGTTTAGAAACTAAAATCTGCGTCATTTTTCCTTTTCAGTTTTCACAGTGACTTCTGCTTCTTCTCTCCTCTGGGAAAACATGACCGCGTTGCATTGTGGTATATGGGAGTAAAATGTAGGGTACATCGGATGTAAACTCAAAATAGCAGTGCACACCACTACAAATGGCAAACACTATATAGTGCACTATTTCCGTGATAGGGAACAGTTTAGAACGCAGCTAATGGCTATGCATACCTGCATAATATTTCCAGACAATATTCCAACTCAGCTGCTACATGGTTAATGAACTGAATAGTCCACTAATATTCCTGTTTACATGTAGCTGTACAAAATAGGATTTCTTTTTTTTAAAGTTTCCAGCAGTGGTGGACTTTTTGGACCAAATGCACATAGCGTCCTTCTTCAACCCTTCCTTTTTTTAAAACCTGTGACATCAAGGTCTTTAATTAGTCCAAAAGTAGCTGTGTTTCGTTTCTTTGGTCGTGCATCTCTATCGCAGCCCTGCAAACCGTTGGCTGTGTTACGTGTGACGTGTGTAGCCGCTAAGTGTTACAAACTGCGGTGGAAACCCGGATTGAGACATATATTCCCAATGCGCTGTAGTACATGTCCAAAGAATGCTCCTGAATAATACATGCATATCAACGGTCTGATCAGAAGATGCTAAAATGCGCAAAAAAGGTTCTAATTCGGAATAACACAAACCGAATATCGGTTTACATGACCTTATCCAATTTGGAATATTGTCATATTGGGAATTATAGTGGAATATGGTGGTATATAAATGTCCTCAATGAGAAGAGAGACAGAAGTAAAGTTTTTACCAGGAAGGCGTTATAGAGTGACATTGTATAAGGCAGTGAGCCGGCCAACTCTAAAGCTTTTGCATGTGCTTTCTATCAGCCAGTGTCAGGGGGAAGTGATTTGTTTTACAAATATTAAAATGAAAAGGAGCTCTTTTTCTGTTGAGCTTGAGCAGCAGTGGACAGACTGTGAAGAGAGCGGCACTTAAGTGCACTCGAGCTGAAGGCTATTCCTCCAGCTCAGCACCTTTCTTTAATCAGTCATTACAACCACACGAGAGAGACATTATACTGGAGAACAAAGGTTTAGGAAATGAAACTAAAGTAGACAGTGTTCATTACCTCACAGTACCAGCTGAGTACGAGACCACACTACTTTGGTGGGTATGGTTAGTGTTTATAGGGGTAGAAGTGATGACATACAGTGGCTTGAGTGTTACACACCAAGGCTAAGTGGATTAAAAAGAGGAATAAAACACATCTTTTTGAAATTGCTCTTAATGCCTCAATTCAAAAATGTAGGAAAATCCAATTATTTTGCTGGTGCAGTAGCTCAGTCAGAAGGGACTGGGTTGGGAACCGAGGGTCGCTGGTTCAATTCCTGTACAGACTGGTAGCTGGAGAGATGCCACTTCACCTCCTGGGCACTGCCAAGGTGCTCTTGACAAAGCACTGAATCCCCAACAGCCTTCCATCTCTCCATTAGTACGGTATAGGTACTGAGTTCGTGTGTGTAATTCAAGTCTACTTCAGGCCTGTGTGTAATAACAATTATCATAAATTGTTATTTCCCCCAGCGGGACTGATAAGTATACATCATTATACACATCCCTATGTTAAATTCCCATAGAGGCAGGCAGAGTTTTATTATTAAAGGCCAGTTACTACATGGATCCAGGATAATATGCATCCTGATAAAGCCTTTGGAATTAACAAACCCCATATCATCACATACCCTTCACTATATATGGTTTATTTCAGTTAGCTTAATAACTGGTTTGATCTTATGGAAATCCCCGTGACACTGTATAACACATGAGGCGTGGTGTGTGACGCTGATTCAACCTGGCACAAGCAGCAGATGGAGAGATTTATTTAGAGATTCATTCAGGAAGAAAAAGCACAGGCCCTCACTCAATGTTGTAGTAATAATAATAATAAAACAATAATAATAATATAAAGGTAATATAAAGAGGCCCAGTCCTCAATCCATTGGCTACGGGTTCAACTCCCCTCTCTCTCCCTATTCAAGTCTAAGCTGGACTGTCAAAAAGGCCTAAAAGCAAAAAAACAAAACAAAATATGTATATTAGAAATAAGTAAATAAGGTACTCAAAGGCATTACAAGTTAAAACAAAAAAAACATGATCAGTCTAAAACATCCCACACTGCAACCTAAAAAAAACCATGTGCAAAGACAACAACACATGCAAACCAAGAGATATCTTTACCAACTTGACCACACGTGCGCAACATTACAAAGGATCTTCACGGATTACAGAGAAAACTAAATACAAGCATGACAATACATAAATTGGTGTCTTGGGAATTACTAATTCAGATCATCAGCTGTAACCATAACAAACAGAAAAAAAGAACTATAAATCATGATATTGGGTGACAGACACATATTTTATAAGTGGGACTAATATATTCCAAACAGGAAAGCAGCACAAGTTATTGTATATGTCACTGGTGCAAGGCATTAATTATGTGGTTGAAATAAGACTTAGGGGAAGTTGGGTCCCAAATGTAATCCACAATGATGCTGCTTCCTCTTTTCCTCTAGTGGGAAAAGTATTTTAAAGGGTTGGTTTCTCAATTACCTCTTGTGGTATTTAGCTTTGGAAATGCTTGTACTTATAAACAGTCACTATGAGAATGATCTAGAGATACAAGTTGTTTACAGGCAGACATGTACTGTAGCTGTGTAGCTGTTCCATTTTTTTTTTTTTTAAATGTTGTGAGCTTCGCAATGAAATTCCATCCACGTCCATGTGTACTGTATCTTAAAACGTGGAACAAATACCCTAAACTATCTAGAGGTACAGTAAGTGAAAAAAATGTGTTATTTTGTGATTTGTGTGAACTGACCCTTTACGTTACCTTTGTCCTCTCGTCTATCTGGGCTTGGGAGAATTATCCAGATTTAATTTTGGCACTGTGGCCCTTCAGTTTGTTGCCGGTAAAATTCCGATTTAAAGTCTTCAATGTGCAAAAATGTGTTCCAGCTGCTACGTACAGCTTACCGCTGCTATGAAGACATTATTGACTTTAAAAAACTGCTGGGTAGTCTCAGCCTTGAGCTTCTTATGGCTCTGAAATGTGTGTTTGTGTGGGTGGCTGTGTGCATGTGGAAGCCCAGAGGAGAGGAGACCTCATTTCCCGGTGGCGTAGTGAGAAAAGTTCTATTGGTGAGTGGATCATACACCACCACATCCTCATGTGCCCTCTGAGAAGCCACCTCTGACCCTCGCGGCTATGACTACTCCTGTTGAGAGAGAACGAAGGTATGTTTGTGTGTGTGTGTGGTGGTGTGTGTGTGATGAGGCAGGGGCCTACAGTATATACACTCCTGTATAATATACACATACATTCACACATATCAACAACACATGATACTTGTTATGACAACACCAAACACCCACACACACACACCAACACACCACGCAAGTTTTTCGCCCATCCCAGAATTGCTGTGTTCAGACCTTCCCCCAAGGCAATGTAGAGGAAGGTCTCCCAATGATTAGGTTCTACATGAGCTGTGGTCTCCTATTTGTTTTGCACTCCTGTTGCCTTTTAATTAATTAAATTAATTTATTAATTTGCTGTGAACTTTGTGGCGGATGTCCCCTGGACGATGTGTCCTACTGACTGTGGTGATCCCCTGACTGACTAGCATCACCAACAGGATGATATTTGTGGATCACAGTGAAATGTTGGATAGATTGCCAGAAATTTAGAACAGACAATCGTGTTCCCACCAGGATTAGATTTCCTTAACTTTCCATTGAAGCCATCATCAGTAAAAACATTAATTTATCCAATACTTAGTGCTAACATGCAATTCTTAGCATGCTAACATGCTAAACTAGATAAAGAACATGGCAAACATGGCCTCCAAAACATCATCTCTATTTCATATTTACTTTCTTATGACGTCTTAAACAAACTTTAGACCTCAACTTTCTTTTAATTTGATTTACTTTACAAGGGAGCTAAACACAAAATTACATGAATACAATCTGTAGCACACTTTTATTTTTAGATTTAGTGCTTGTACAAGCCCACAGTTGTTTATACTCTATTTTAAGGTCTATGTTCTATTTTCCCATCCACAGTGACACATTCCTCCACCGGCATCATACACTATCATATAATGTAATCAAAACAAAGATTTATCTGTTAGTTTATACAGTGTGATAAACAGCTAGCCTTTTGTACTTATGTCAACTTGCAGGGGGGTCAGTGGAAGGAGCTCAGGGTCTGAGTGTGTCTGACTGATGGTGTGTGGTGTTGTTCTGTCCGATGGCCTGCAGACACACACACACACCACACACACACACACACACACACACACACAACACACACCCACACACACACACACACACACACACACAGGGTTGCAAGTACAAATACCCTGGAGTTTAGTTCGTCATGCAGGATACTACCCTTCAGTTCTAATCAGGCGTATATGACTGGAGAAGGTCAGACAGAGTTTTTTTCTTTTTTCTTTAGAATTACATGAGATCAGATCAGAAAATCAGTTAGGAAATAAACATGCAACAAAATGATCCCAAAGATGTCATCACGCTGAGGTTTGTTCAAGTGTTGATATTTTGATATTGATTTTTATTAGTTTCATTTGATCTTAATGCTTTAAAAACGTCATGATGACAGCTGGGATGGAGACTTGGTTACCCGGCTCCACCGCCTGATCACACGACTTTTCGGCTCCAAAAAAATGCGGCGCCTGTACACGGTATTTTCGGCTTCACTTTTGGACAATGGAGGAAATGAGACATCTTATATACAGTCTATGGGATGATCTTGTTTCTTGTCTTTCTTTTCCCTTGTTGGTTCAGGTTAATTAAGGCCTGTCTGGTTGTGCTTTTCTGGGTTTGCCCAATCAAGCCCTATTTCCTGCATTTTGATTTGTCTTTCAATTGCTGGTTGTTTGTGATTTTCCGAGTTCATCTATAGGGGACTATTTTCAGCGAAAGATGAATACACATTTGGTGATTTACTGAGTATTTGGGGCAACAGGACAGTGTACGTGTGGATTGAGTCAAAACAAACTGGAGTCTTCATTGTAAGGGTGGGAATCTTTACTGATCTCGCCATTCGATTACAATGATCTGTCAACGATTTGAATTGATCTGATATCACAATGCATTTCAATGCGTCCCCTTCTTAACATTATTAAATATTGCTACACGTGGATTTCATTGACAAAATCAAGGAGTCAGATATGTATGAACTCCCTTTTTCTTCTATCTACTCTTATAGACATATACTGAACATAGCTGAGTCTGAACAAAGCAGACAACAACAAAAATCAACAAGTAACATTAGTAGGCAATAATCTATCATGGCCTGTCACTGCATAGATGCATAGAATCGTCCACATCCGTATCGCATTGCATTGATGCAATAATTATTCTAAACGCCCCTAGTTCATTGTAATTAAGGCCTCATTGATGTGTTCCTACAAATTGATGGACAGCAATGGCGTCATATGGCACAGAGGATTAAGATATGTCAGTGTTGCGCACACAGCGGGTCAAGGAAATGTAGTAATACTACACAAATTAAATCTTCAACCACTGGCTTACAGTGTGTTTCTTTCTTAGTCAAAATGCATAAAGTATGAAGTGATATTTTGTGCAGAGATACTAACATATACAGTACAGGGCTTTATAATCCACAACGATATGACATGAGCACAACAAGACCTTTCATGTAATGCATTTGGGGATTGCAAAACATAAATAGACGCAGAAGATGCGTATCACTTTAAAGACACTACTGCTAAGTAAGTGTTAATATTTCATGAAATAGCCACTGCATGGTTCAGCTGGAGAAGCACATGTTTGTGTATGCTATCTCTATTGGCCTTCTCCACTGAATGTCTTTGGGGACAGTAAATGGTGTAACGTTGCTGTGTGAAAGTGTATGGTGCCCAGGATGAACAGAAGGTAAATATACTGCAGGAATGACAAGCGAATGTCCATTACTGTTACAACATCTATCTATCTATCTCGCACGTGACAGACAAGGTCCTATCTGCAAAATCATGAACAAAAGTGAGTCATCTCATCTCACCAAATTGTAAATTTGAGTTTGTATCTGCCAGAGCAACTCAATGGGTCCAAGGCTAACATCTCACCACATACATAAAAGTACTCACGCAGAGATCGTTGTGTTTGTAGTATTTAGTATTATTCAATACACTGAGTTACTAGCTACTTTACAGATTCAAATTATGAATAGAATAATACAAATGAGTGTATGATATATTGATTTATTATAGATACAATCAATTAGCCCTACCAGCTGCAACATTAAAAAAAACATAAATGTACTGTACTAATCTAAAGGTATTACTTTTGAAATGTAGTTATTGAATACACTGTGATTAATTAATTACCCCTGACATTTACCCCTAAATTATAGTGTAAGTTATTTCATTACATTTTATAATGTTATCTCTTTCAGAGTTCACAATCATCAAATGTGG
>NC_045738.1:27196122-27196529 GCF_008692095.1 Etheostoma spectabile | reverse complement strand
AGGCCACTGCCGCCCCTCCAGATCCTCCCCAGGCCAATATGGAGGCAAATGAATCACTCAAAGGGATAGAATGATTTTCTATGATCTTAATTCATGCTCAGTTTAAAAGAATATTCTACTTTATTGTGCATTTTCATTGAATGAATGTGTTTTGGTTAATGCCTTTTATTTTAGAGAAAGCTAATTTGGGCTTAATGCAATATGCTTTATGATTGCAGTTTATTTGCCTGCCACCCGTACTGAATATGTCAAGAAAAAGATACTAGAATGGATCCTCTGACTTTTTTTTTTCATTTTGATGTTGACTGAGTTTTGTTTGGCACAAGAAGCATCACAAACTGCAAACAAGATGCCAGTCATCTCTGTTGTATTGTGGTGAATCTGAGGCAACCCTCTCAACTGTAAGC
>NC_045738.1:27186788-27195618 GCF_008692095.1 Etheostoma spectabile | reverse complement strand
AGAAGTAAGCATAATAACAGTGTAGTTGGGACAGTTTTCAGACCAGCTGTGATGCAAGTGCCTCATTGGTTTTGTAAAATTAATGGGCTGTATTTATTGATGTATTCAGTTTTAAGCAGTTGGTAAAATGTTTTAGTTCATTGTGTGTGGATTCCCGGTGTAAATCACACGGTAGCCGTGTGGGGTAACCTCATTCAAGCCACGGAGGTCATACACTTCTACCCCTTATAACACAACCATACCCACCAAGTAGGGTGGGTCCTCGTACTCACTGGTACTGTGAGGTTTAATGAACACTGCTACTTAGTGTTCATTTCCTAACCTTTGTTCTCCAGTATTATGGCCTCTCCCGTGTTGGTTGTAATGACTGATAAAGAAAGGTGCTGAGCTGGGAATAGCCTTCAGCTCGAGTGGCACTTTAAGTGCCGCTCTCTTCACAGTCTGTCCACTGCTGCTCAGCTCAACAGAAAAGAGCTCCTTTTCATTTAATATTTTGTAAACAAATCACTTCCCCCTGACACTGGCTGATTAAAGCACATGCAAAAGCTTTAGAGTTGGCCGGCTCACTGCCTTTATACAAATGTCACTCTAATAACGCCTTCCGTGGTAAAAACTTTACTTCTGTCTCTCTTCTCATTGAGGACATTATATACCCCCCAATATTCCACTATAATTCCCATATGACAATATTCCAAATTGGATACAGGTCATGTAAACCGATATTCGGTTTTGTTATTCCGAATTAGACCTTTTTTTGCGATTTTGCATCTTCTGATCAAGACCGTTTGATATGCATGTATTATTCACGGAGCATTCTTGTGACGTACTTACAGCGCATTGGGATATATGTCTCAATCCGGGTTTCCACCGCAGTTTGTAACACTTAGCGGCTACACACGTCACACGTCAACCAGCCAACGGTTTGCAGGGCTGCGATAGAGCACGACCAAAAGAAACGAAACACAGCTACTTTTGGACTAATTTAAAGACCTTGATGTCAACAGGTTTTAAAAAAGGAAGGTTGAAGAAGACGCTATGTGCATTTGGTCCAAAAGTCCACCACTGCTGGTAAACTTTAAAAAAAAAAATCCTATTTTGTACAGCTACATGTAAACAGGAATATTAGTGGACTATTCAGGTTCATTACCATGTACCAGCTGAGTTGGAATATTGTCTGGAAAATATATGCAGGTATGCATAGCCATTAGCTGCGTTCTAAACTGTTCCCTATCACGGAAATAGTGCACTATATAGTGTTTTGCCATTTTGTAGTGGTGTGCACTGCTATTTTTGATTTTACATCCGATGTACCCTACATTTTACTCCCATATACCACAATGCAACGCGGTCATGTTTTCCCAGAGGAAAGAAAGCAGAAGTCACTGTGAAACTGAAAAGGAAAAATGACGCAGATTTAGTTTCTAAACAGTGTAAATGTTACATGCATGCCCGTTATACAATTTGTACTTTCCACCTGGGTGCTGGTTTGTTAAAGGGACATGTTATTTTAGTTTACATGATGCCCGCCTCCATCACACAAATAACGCAAGTCGCAAATGATGTATTTTCAGTGTCCGAAATCTCGTTTGCTCGTTCCCTATATAGTTCACTATTTAAAGTGCCCATTTTATGAAATTTTTTTTTTTTTTTTTTCTGGGGTGTTATTGTGTCTCCGGTGCTTCCACACACATACAAACTTGGAAAAAAAGATCCACGCTGTTTTGAGGAGATACGGTTTCTGAATGTCCTCTGCCTTCAGTCTCCGGGTGAGCTGTGTGCTAACCGTAGCATGCTAGCTCGGTATCAATGGCTAAACACTGCTACAACACACACATTGATAAATCTCCAAAAGAAGTACTTCCTGTCCTTGTTCTGCAGGTATTCCACAAGTACCCCTCGTCTAGAAGAAGTCTCCCAGCTGTCCTTGCCTGGACTGACCAAAGCTGGAAAAGAGTTATCTAGCGGATGGGATCTTACCGAGCTACTGAGCATGTGCAACTCCCAACAAAGATAGTATAGAAGGCAGATGTCTCACTCTGTAGCTAAAACAGAGACTTACACACAGGGTGAAAACAGGACCTGCAGCAATGTGCGGTAAAACAAAAATATGGTGTTTTTTGAAAATGAACCATGTAAACCTATTCCGGTACAACCTCAAAATACAATTATGAACCTGAAAACGACCATATATTGGCTCTTTAATAAACACTAATAGGGAATAGTGATGAGTGGTGAGTGCAAGATTGGTTTTGAACGCTATGTCACTTTCTCCTGTCCTCCATAACCCCCGCTCCTGCTAATTCTCCCACTAACCAGCTCCACCCATTGAGCCACCTGCTTCCAATTTCACCTGCACTTTGCCAGATTGTCTTTTGCATTGCATTTGCATTTCAGTGTTGTTTCTCTTGTCTCCCCCCTGATTACTTCACCCAGTTTTTGACTTCTCAGTTTGGTTAGGCCTTTGTTTGCCTACCTGACACACTCTCTCTCTCCTCTCTCTCTCTCTCTCTCTCTCTCCTCTCCTCTCTCTCTCTCTCTCTCTCTCTCTCCTCTCTCTCTCCTCTCTCTCTCCTCTTTATTGACACCTATCTTTTTGAATCAATCTTTTCTATTTTTGAACTTACCTTTGTGTGCTTTGAGTCATGCTTGTGTGTTTCTGGCTTTTCAGGTGCACATGCAGAACTAACTTGCACATATGCTGTACCTGAGTCACAGAGCATCCCTGAGGTGGAATTTTTAAAAACACCATGTTGTGGTGAGATAAGACAGGTCGTAAACTCAGGTAAGATGTCACTCCTAGTACACAGGTGAGGGTACGAAAGATTGATTCGTCCATACTCCATCATTAAACCTGTCCTGTGTTCAAGTAGATTTTATGTCTCTAGAAATTGAGAGTGTCTAACTGCTACAGGATAGGGATGTAGTGTTCCGAATCCGTATCCCTTTGAATTTACTGCGGCGAGAACAAGTTCACACACCTTAGCCTATTTTCCAGAGAGAAATAGACTGAACTTGCAGAACAACAGATAAGGGTGAGCATGCACGTATGTTATGGCGCCATTAACATCTTTGCATGACCCAAACTTGACAGCTTCACAGGAGATGTTGTTTCCATTCCCAAACTGAAGATCATAGAAGAACATTTAATTTTAACACTTAATATTCAAAAAACATCTGTAAAGCGAATGTGAAATTCATTTGTTGTGTTAACTGTGGAGTTCCTTGGTACTATATAAGGGGAATAATTTATTATTTCAGCTCAAGAAATGTATTTGAAAAAAAGACTTGACTTTGAAGTTGCCGGATTTTTATTCTATTTTTTTTTTAAATGGTGATTCTATGGGCATTTGACTTTTTTTAAACTTGGTCTCTCTCTAAAAATGACTGTTAACTGTCTGACAGTTTAATCTATTTCTGCTTGTTTTCTCATATGAACAAGGGGCTGGTAAAATGAGATTTTGGTGTCTTCATCCAGCACCTTTTTGACCATGAATATGTAAGATATAGCAAATAAATTATATATTATATTACAGTGCCTTGCTCAAGAGCAATGCAGTGCCCAGGAGTGAAGTGGCATCTCTCCAGCTACCGATCCACACTCCGTACTTTGGCCCATACAGGACTTGAACAAGCGACCCCCGTTTCCAACACACTCCCTACGACTAAGCTACTGCCACCCAAATGCATCCTAAGTCTCCTCAATCAAAGTTCATTAACTGCTTCTGTGAAAGTTTCCAAAGTCTCCTAAATGTTCTTTCTGAGTTTTTCCATAACATCAATTGTTTCCAGCGCCATGGTAACTGGTGCCGCTCGATCAGTTAGAATTAACAGGTAGAACCTGTTCTGGCTGGGTTACTGAACTTGTATCAGTTCCTAACACAACAAGCTCTCTAGTCAAGAGTAAACAAAACATTTTTGATAGACTAAGACACATTTGCTATCAATGAATTTTTCTAAAGGAATATCATTTTATTGTTTGCCAATAGCTGTGTAAGCAGGTACACACGTGTGTAAATGTTGCTTCTGCACACTGACTGTGGTTACAGTATGCTCAACAAATTTTAAGGAACACTTTTCCCACAACTGACACTAGGTTTAAATTCAAATGTGCCTTAAAGCGTAACTCTCGCAAAATGCAACCTAGGGTGTTTTTTGTGAATGTAACTTTTTTCTCGTTTTTTCGGTCAAATGGCCTTTGGAATGGAAGAGCTAGGGGCACTACTATGACTGCATCAAAATGGCTACACAAACAATGTTCTCAATGCACGAGTTCATGTGTAGAGCCCCTGTGATACTTCGAGCAAAGTTTCATGTTCTGTCAAACCTTCTATCGCTTTTAAAAATAGGGATTGGATGTAATCATAGCATCCCCCTAGCACTCCCATTCAAAAGGCCATTTGACCAAATACAATAAATCTTAAAAGTGGAGCTTCCATCCTAATTATGCTTTTTTTTAAACCAAAGTTTGACTTAGATACATTCACAAAAGGTCCCTAGGTTGCTTTTTGCCGATTTACGCTTTAACAGCACCCCTTGGATCCTATACTTTTTACAAGACTACCAGTCCAAGCAGGGAAATTCATTTATTTCTCATAAGAGGAGCATCATCTATACTTTTCCACACACAGGACCCAAGTATATAGAACCTTCAACAACTGCTAATACTATGAGAAGCTACATGTAAGGCAAGTAATGAACTGTATGCAGCATTGTCCCTGGGTTTTTGAAGTGCTAATGACATCGTATTCTCATTTGCATGTCAGTGACGTCATCGCACAAGCATTTCATGAGCTCAGTGGTTTGTCAGGTGCAGCGAAGGAGCGATCACTGAAGCAAACTTGGAGAAGCGGCTTGCCGCTAAAATCGGAATAGCTGGTCCACCTTAAAGGCCAGCCCACCTTAATTTACCAACTTTTCAAGCAAATCCACGGTCGCAGACAAATTTCTAAAAGTCCCAGTTAGTCTTTTACCTGTCTTGACGTTCCCACATAAAATCAATCAATGTTATTATGATATTATCTTAAGTTTGAAGTCTTGGTAGTGAAGTTCAATCATGTGAACATTGATGACACCCGTGGTGTTCTCCACATTGTTTTTACGTTCCTATCTTAGGTGGTGCCAAAAACACTTTTCTGTATCTTATTCTCTGAACTGCAGCTCTGAAGCATTTGGACAGCTTTAGTTCTATAAGCCTCGTAACGTAGCTTCTAATGTTAAGAAGCCAGACCTTGGTGGTGGGGTCATGTTGTCCATGAACAAGAGATCTATTTCTCTTAAGTGGCAGGCTTCACTAGAATGTACGGCTTATAAACGTTGCGTTAACTTAACTGCGATAAACCACTGAGCCACGTTTTTGTACTGAGACTACACACACACGAGCAGTTCTCATGGAGAGATGCTAGCGCTCTACAACACAGGTACCCGCACCAAAACTCTCTGCAAGGGGCATAAATGTGCGTGTACTGACTGTCAGAGGGGCCGACAGTGGGCCCCTATCCATCCATATAGTGATAGTTCCATTCAGTATCCCCCTCCCCCGTTCCCACGACCTCTGGATCGTCATACACCTACGTATCCACAAGGACCCGCCACACACAGACTTTAACCTGACCCCCCAATGCATTATTCCACCTAGTGTAACCCTGTTCTCATAGATTCTACATTTTTCAAATATCTAATTACCTATTACAGGCCCTTTACACCACTCATGTCCTTTAAGATCAATTTGTATTGATCCAGGCCATCAGTCCTGGCTTTGATATTTTAAAAATACTTCACTTAACTCTTTTTAAGCATTTCTCTGGCAAAACACCACTGCCCTCACAGTCGCTCTACTCCCAAAGCCAGTCATGTACCCCTGACTGCAGACCCGCAGACCTCATTTGGGCGGAGTTAAACGTTTAACCACGCCCCTTCAACGTTTAACCACGCCCAGTCTGGCAGCATTTGACCCTGTCATTTCATCGTAATATCAGAGCGGCAATATCAGAGTGAATAACGGTAATGGACAGCCCTTCGGACAGCCCTTTTTCAATAATAAATAATGGAAGTAAGTGTGACTTTTATAGTTTCAAAAACAATTAAAAAGCTGGTTATTCCATTTTAATGTTTCTGCAGCACAAGTTGAGCAGCTGAGTTCGGATTTGACGGCTAGCTTCGTTCTTTAACTGTCTATGCTAGCTCCAAGTAATTATTATTATGCTTTTGCGAGTTTTATAGAGTTTTATTGTGTAGGAAAATTGTGGACATTATTGTTATTATGCTTTTGCGATTTTCATTGTGTACTATACGTCCGCCAGACATTAGCGGCAATATCAGAGTAAATTAAGCTGTAATCGGACAGCCCTTTTTCAAATAATAATGGAAGTAAGTGTGACTTTTATGTTTCAAAAACAATTAAAAAAGCTGGTTATGTCTATGTATGTCTATCTAACCTAAATTATTACACTAAAGTAACAGCTTGCCTCGGTAGGAAATAACTTCAGTCTTGTTTTACATGAACAACGTTTTATGTTGATTCAAACTGTTGGGCAGTGTGGTTGAAAACTTAAACAATTAACAGAATTGTGAAATATTCTGCCTCATGTTATGTACAGAACTAACCATATTTTGTGGAATTATAAGATGGCTGACCACTGTTATGTCCAAGCCTTAGGTCTATAGAGAAATGCGCTAGTGCAGCCATGTATGGTGCGTAATGGAGATTCCAAAGCGCTCTTCTTTGGTCAGAACCAAGGAGAGCGGTCGCCGATGGTCCGTTCTTCGCACCAAAACTTTCTACAATGCAACAACCTATTAAAGGTCCGTTCTTTACACTGAAACTGTTTACAATGCAACAACATTGCAACAACATATTTAAAGAGCATCAAGCTATTAAAATATCTATTATGTAAGCACAGAAAGTATAACAGTATCTTAGTCAGCCATTTGTATTAGGTTTAACTTCATAACGTTTTTAAATTAAAGCCCACCCACAATTTGTCTGGCTCATCCGAAACTGGACTTAAATTTAAACTAATGTACTAATATCAGATTGCATTCGGTGGTATATGCACTGTAATAAAACTAATCCAACAAAAACAATTAATGGATAGGCAGTATTTTTTGACTTTGTAATAGTGTTTTTGTTTTTTATGTATAGAACCACATTACAATCATACGTGGGGATGACCTCCCTAAATCCAGCAGCGACCTGTCATGTCCGTTCTGCAGGTACAGGGGGTCTTCCAAATGCCAAGTGGACTACCACATTAAGGGTCATGCCTCAGTCAGGCACAAAGGTATTACTTTTGAAATGTAGTTATTGAATACACTGTGATTAATTAATTACCCCTGACATTTACCCCTAAATTATAGTGTAAGTTATTTCATTACATTTTATAATGTTATCTCTTTCAGAGTTCACAATCATCAAATGTGGATTGGGTTGTCGAAAGACAACTCACTTTCACTGCTTGTATTGTCAAGTGACAATAATTAACAGGGCTCAATTTCTGAAGCACCTAATGGACCAAGATTGTTTAATGGCTCCTAATCAGCCCACCATGGACCCTGCAGATCCTCCAAAGGCCCTGTCGCCCCTCCAGATCCTCCACAGGCCACTGCCGCCCTCCAGATCCTCCCCAGGCCAATATGGAGCAAAATCACTCAAAGGGTAGATGATTTTCTATGATCTTAATTCATGCTCAGTTTAAAAGAATATTCTACTTTATTGTGCATTTTCATTGAATGAATGTGTTTTGGTTAATGCCTTTTATTTTAGAGAAAGCTAATTTGGGCTTAATGCAATATGCTTTATGATTGCAGTTTATTTGCCTGCCACCCGTACTGAATATGTCAAGAAATTACTTTTTTTTTTATTTTGATGTTGACTGAGTTTTGTTTGGCACAAGAAGCATCACAAACTGCAAACAAGATGCCAGTCATCTCTGTTGTATTGTGGTGAATCTGAGGCAACCCTCTCAACTGTAAGCCTCACCAATTCACAGTGAATCAATCTGCATAGGAAGAGAACACTTTTATCTACATCACAGTTCTTGACAGGCACTACCCAATAATCTAAAATTGGACAACTAATCTCTCATTAAATGACATAGACCATTATATAAATTGAGATTCTATCAAGAAAATTTGGACAATTCACCAGATTTTTAGCAATTTTTGGGACAGAATGCGTCTTCATTTCCAAACCAAACACCTGGACTCATGTCAGTGTATTAATCAATCTGCAGATCAGTATCCAAGGTATTGCATCAGATCCCAACATTTTGTTTTTTGACAGTTACAGTACTTGTTAAGGATGAATCTAAAGATTCAGTGTATATTGTTAATATGAAGATTGACCAAAACAATCTTACACCCTACAAAGTTTACGTTATCTGAGGTACAACAATAGTAGCCTACAATTTCCTTTTATTAGAAGTAAGCATAATAACAGTGTAGTTGGGACAGTTTTCAGACCAGCTGTGATGCAAGTGCCTCATTGGTTTTGTAAAATTAATGGGCTGTATTTATTGATGTATTCAGTTTTAAGCAGTTGGTAAAATGTTTTAGTTCATGTAAAAATATGAAATTGAACAGTTTCTATGAGCTTTAATGCTACGTTTGTGCTTTTTCTATTAAGATATCAAATTTGTACTACTTTATCCAACCTTTACATCCTGTACAGTTTAATGTGATGTGTTTTTTATTGCTGTTATATAACTCAAAAATATTAAAAGAGCTGGTATATGTTAACATTTTAAGTGCCACATAATTATCTCAAGAGCAACAATACATTTGAAACGTTTTGAGGTTATTAAAATAAATTATATGCATTATGTTAAAATCT
>NC_045738.1:27181297-27186763 GCF_008692095.1 Etheostoma spectabile | reverse complement strand
ATCTTTTTCCTCTTATGTAGTTTGATCTGACGCTATAAATCAAACCACAGTGTATGCAGATTACTCTTATTATTGTTGTTGTTATTATTGTTGTATATGTTATTAAACTTATTTTCAGAATTATTGGTGTTATTCTATATAGATATATATTATATAGTGTATATATATAAAGATATTATATACATTATATTATATAAAATATATGATATTATAGTCTCATGATTCTTTAATTTTGATAACATTTAGAAAATCAGGTTACATTTGATTATGATAAATACATATTAAAATATATTACTTTTTTCATAATTTAATGCTTTATTAAGATAATTTAATGTTTTGTGAAATGTGTCAATATTGTATTTCATAATTTGTAAAACCAAAGATTAAGTTCATTATGTTTTAATCGCTACATTTCGCCACATCCATTAAGGTTTCTTGTCCCTCTTCGGACACCGTATTAAATGAGTTGGAGACGGGGCGTGGTTAAACGTTTAACTCCGCCCACATTGAGGTCTGCGGGGCTGCAGTCAGGGGCTTCTCAAGCCAGTAGCACTGGAAGGATAACATGCATGTAGTGTCTTACTATGGACTCGTCGCTCCCGTCCTTGGTGTTGACAAAGTCCACATCCAGGCTCTTCTCTTCGCCAGGGACTGGCAGGTAACTGTCGTTCCTCCTCATCGTGGCAGTCACCTCCTGCTGCGGGCTGCCATAGTGCTCACAGGCTAGGGCAGGAGAACCTGGGGAAGGAACAGAGACATGGGTTTTGCATTAGCAATAGGGCTGCAACTAACTATTTTAACCTGTTGATTATTTTTTGGGCTGGATGAATGAGTTGTTTGGTCTATGACATGTCAGAAAATGAGGAAAATGTCGATCAGTTCCCCAAAGCCCAAGATGACGTCCTCAAGTGTCTTGTGTTGTCCACAACTCAAAAATATTTTGTTAACTGTGTTAAATGTGAATTATTATGTTAAAGATAGCATTGCCTATGCTAAATTTAAAGCCCAATTTTCACACTGGCTTGTATGAATCCTGTTTTTTTTAGATTCTTTTCTTTATTGGGCTTTTGAATGGCTGTCCCAGTAAATATAAAAAAAAAAAAATCGTCCAAAGTCTGCCTGTGTCATGCATTGATTATGAGACAATAAATACCTGGGACCAACAGGTAAAACCTCCCATCCCCTTCTACATAACAAGACCCCAGAGTGAAAGAGTGCCCCATAACCCCAGAGATTGATTGATTTTATTAGACCATTCCATTATAAGAAAACAAGAGTCAGGATAACACAATACCCATTGTGGTCCAAATCTAGAAGACACATTGTTTGTAGTGACTCTTTCAGTGGCATTGTGCAAGTGAAGCAGAACTCTGGAGCACTGCTGTCCAACTACAGATTAACTTCAATAGTTATTATTTCACACTGGAGATAATAAGAGGCTGTCGCACTCCTGCCCAAAGCTTTCTGCCACAGCAGATGCACACTGACACACCTCTGCACAGACAGTGTACAGCACACTATAGCTAACACTTTAGGAAGTCTTCAAAGAGAGCCTGAGATACAGCTGCTATTTCCTTAAAGCAGGGCTGTTCTTAGTGTATTTGAATGACATTTTCCTGTAGCCTTGCCATCAGCATGGGTTCTGGACTGATTTGAATGGGCAATAAGAGATGACGGTTGGGCATCAAAAACATTCCGTATGATTTTTCATGGCTTATAATGTGCATTTGGTGGGAGTTCTGGTTGTCCTCCCCCAGGATTTTTGTTAGCGTCAAACACTTCATTTTCTGTATTCCGATGCATTTTTGTGCCCAAATTTATGGTGGAAACATCTTATTTAAAAGAAGGAAAATACAGGTGAAATTATATAATGGCATAGGCTATGTTGCAGTAAGGGGGATTCACATCAGGTACAGCCCCTGGGCCCGGATCCAAGTACACTTGACCCCAAGTGTGATTATTGTGAACTTGATGCCTGCTGAAGTCCACTGGACTGCTATTTACCACCAGTACGAGACATTTTTAACCGGTTATGAAACTGCCAATTTAATACAAATGCCGTAATATCAGACGGCTCTGCAGCCGGCCGGAGATGGACCCAGATCTGCTTTGCTGCACCTTAGACCTACAGTCGGAGCTTTAGCGGGGGGTTGAAAGCTCGGTGCTGGATAGCAGCGGCTCATCCTCCCGCCAGGAGCACAGCTTCACCTCGCTTGAATCCTATAGTTTTATTGTGCCCCACCAATACTTTACAAGGCCATCGGTGAACTTCAAACAGCTCATCCCCACACCTTCTTTAACCCCGCAAATCTGTTTTCTGACATTTTATCAGCATGTCAAAAACAGAAGAGCAAACCCTCGGGGGTTGACAAAATGTGTGACACATACAAGACTGCACCCTGCCCCACTGTGGCGCCACATAGAATATCTTTGTGATGACATTTTCTTGTTTATGAACCAGTTGTTGAAAAGGTTAAAACTAGTGACAAAGCAGTTCAAAATGTGTCCAGCTGGAACTACCTTTGCCCTCCAGGACTGTTTTTACTGCACAGACTGGACTGGAACGTGTTTAAAGAGGCTGCCACCCACAAACATGTAACTTAGGAGTGTGCAGCATATGATGTCAATGTCTCACAAAGCATCACAATATATGCTAACCAGAAGCCACCGATATCTGCTCATGTGCTGCTGATGCTGCCTTTGAATATGGGGACATGGCAGCCCTCAGATCAGAAAAAAACTGCATCCAATTTGAGGGATGTGTGCTGATGAGCTATTAAGGTGCATAAAACCAACACACCCTCACAGTAATGTCATGCCACTGACACATTAATTGTCAATTAAATAATTATCTGGGGATTGGACATGTAAACAAACTATAACTGTGGTTACCAGCGTCTTCTTCTATGCTGTGGTATGCGGGGGGGGGGGGGGGGGGGGGGGGGGGGGGCGCAACATATCCAAGAAGGACACCTCCAGACTGGATAAACTAATCAGGCAGACTGGCTCTGTGGTCGGCATGGAGCTGGACTTACTGGTGACGGCGGCAGAGAGGAGGACACCGGACAAATTGCTGGACATTATTGACAATGCCGGCCCCCCCTCTGCACACAGTCATGGCAACCAGAGGAGCCTGTTCAGTGGAAGGCTGCTCCTTCCCGAGTGTAGGACCAGCAGAACTCCTTTGTCCCTCATGCCATCAGACTGTACAACTCCTCACTCCAGGGGGAGGAGGAAATAGGGTTAAGAGGACAGAAGAGAAGGAGTGGTAGCCACTCTTTCACTGTGCAATTAATTAATAAATAATCTATTTACATACATACCTGGCCACTCTAACTGCTCTTAACTGCTAATTTACTCTAAAGGTCTTTTTTTAGCTGAAAGGTTGTTATTTTATACTGTTTTTTCCTATACTGTATTTTTTATACCTCTTTCTTTTCTATTCATGTGTTTTGTAAGCTGCTGAAAACTGCTGCTGGAAATTCAATTTCTTCGCGGGAGTCATCTCAAAAGGATCAATAAAGAGAAGTCTATAACATTTCTGTTCAAGCACATTACATGCACACATCATTCCGTGTGTAAGGCAAATAAAAATAACTCAGGATTTTGTCTTGACTGAAACTAAGAAGTCTTGCAAAAACATCTTTAACATGTCCCTGAGCCAGGCAGTCGTCCCTCTGTGCTGGAAGACCACCACCATTTTCCCAGTGCCGATGAAGTCAATTGGGTCCTGCCTCAATGACCCATTAATGTTAATCTTTAGCACTTACACCACTCACAAGGAAGTGCTTTGAGAGGCTAGTCATGTGCATCACATCAAATCTGTTCAGCATTCAACTCAATAATTCCCCAGAGGTCGGCATGGAAGTGGGCCCCCTGGGCATTAAAACCTTCATTTGTAACTGCATCCTAAATTTTCTCACACGAAACAGCATGTGCAGCTTGGTGAATCGGATGGCACTCTGGTGTCAGGGAAACAACCTGTCTCTCAACATCGATGAGACAAAAGTGATGACACCTGACTTCAGGAAGGCCCACGCCACCCAACACTGTCTTCTCATCAACGGATCCTTAATGGAGGTGTGCACACATTGCCGATGACCTTTGTGGGTCACGCAGGTGCACCTCTCAGACTAAGAAGGCCCAACAGGGTCTCCACAGCCTCTGCCATCTAAAGAGAGCCAGCCTCCCCCCACCCTTCTTGCACAGCTTCTACAGAGGAACCATTGAGAGCGTGCTGACCTGCCGCATCACTGTTGGGTATTGGGACCTGGAATCCCTCAGACCATATGTCCCTACCAGGGGCAGATGCATAGTATGTTTAAGTGAAGCCAAAACATCGGGATTGCCCCCTGATGGCTGACTGCAGGAAAGGTCGTAAACCCCGCCCCCTCTATTTTAGTGGCTGGGACATGGGCCAAACTAAAAAAATCAAAGTACCCCGCAAATACATTTTTCTTAAAGATGTTTTGTCATTTTAGGTAGTGATGATCACGCTAATGTTTGTTAACTTGTTCATTTGTCTGATAAGTTTGGTTTTTATTAGTTTTTTTTTTATAGAAAAACATCATGATTGAAAGCTGGGATTGACTTGCGATTGGTTGGGCAGGTGTATGGGCAGGACTTCGATACCACGGCTCCATTGCCTGGTCACTACTGTATAATACTATAAACTGCATGTGTACTATGTACTAACCAAACACATCAGTCTTTTCGTAAAATGATGTTAAATTATGTTTAATTCCCTCGTGATGTTTAGGCTTCTGACCAATGAGGCAGCTGCTGTTGCCTGTTCAGACATTTGGGTTGATTTAGAGTTTGTTAACCTTTTTCACAAATAAGTGTGTGTTTGGATTTATATGTTCCTCTATAGGACTATAAAATATGGGGAAATGAAGTTGAACTGTACACAAATAACTGCTGAAATGGATGGAAGCATCATAAGAAATGTTCTGTAATATTTGTGGCACACTGGAGAGAAAATTTTATGAGAGAATTACTGCAAAGTAGGAGTAGCAAAATACATTTGACCAAAAAGCCAACAGACCAAACATAAAAACACACACACATTGACTGAAAACAGCCACGTGAAGATAATAAAAAATAGAGTAAATAGGGCTGTAACCATATGAAACCAAAATTGCTACATCTTTAAATTCCAATTAGTTTTAGTCCTTTTGGGGCCTTATCCCCCTTTTGTCGGGTAAATTTAGCTAACTGTAAAGATGGCTAGAAGCCGTTTCATGTCTCATTCGAACGAGTTAATGAACCACTGAAACAATTTTGGAAAGATTATTTTAAGGTACAAAAGAATCTTTGGTGTTGGATCCATTAATATTGAAATCAATCAATATCAATCAATAAGGTCTCTGCTGTGTGTTGCAAAGTGGAATGTAATCAATGACAAAACAATGACATGTGGCAGAAATAAAGTTGTATTACGCTTACCTAGTATATCTCTCCTCT
>NC_045738.1:27173845-27181287 GCF_008692095.1 Etheostoma spectabile | reverse complement strand
CCCCCCCCCCCCCCCGCGAAAAAAGAATCAAGGTTTGTATCAAATCGTGGGTCAAAAATCATAATACAAACTGAATCGTGGATTTGGTGTAGCAAACAGTGAGAGTGATTTACTTGTTAAATTGTGCTGGTAAACTCTTTTTTTGTTGTGTTCCTAATAAAAAAAAAAGGTTAGAACCAGAAAACTTAAGATAAATTTCACAGTTTGAGGTGTTTTCAATTCAGTTATTTTTAAATTCCTTAATGCGACATCTTTCCAATAGTCAACAAGTAATTGTGTTAAATATTCGGGATTTCAATATTGACCCAAATAAATGTGATTATGATTTTTTCTTTTTTACAAAATCAAGCAGTCCTATTGGAAACTTGATGCAAATAGATAATCCATCACTAAGAGTTTTTTGTAATGAAATGACCCTAAACGTCATAAACCACATGGTGTGTCAATAATGTAAATTAGAGCAATTGAATTAATGGGCCCAAATACAGCCAGTGTTTGTAAATGTTTGAGTCCTAATCAGTTGAGGACTGTGTGTACTTGGAAAATGGAGAATGTTGTTTGTGAGGTAGTTTGTGGTTAATGGGTAAAAACACAAATCCCCCACCAGTGCTGTGTGGTTCAGCTTCAATAGACAGCTTCACATGTTGGTGGCTACAAACAGCCTTAAGAGGTGTGTGAATGGTGAATGGTGAATGGTGAATGCTGCCCGTACCATGTAAAAAGCGCTTTGAGTAGTGGTTAAGACTAGAAAAGCGCTGATTGAATGCAGTCCATTTGAGTTGAGTCAGAGGACATTTTTAAATCAGTATTCACTCTGTCAGCTGATTGTAATATTTGGTGACCCCAAACATATTCTGCTGCCAAGTATAGTGTCAACTGCGTCATGATTCTGTCTCTCTTGAACATACTTTATTGTCTTTATTCAGTTCTCATTTCAAATAGTTTTCTTGTCATGTACTTCTGGATCTCACACTTTCCCATATGCCTTTTTATTGTGCTCCATCTGTCATTGATGACTTTCAGCATGAATGTATATATATACACACATGTTTTGGGGGACTGTACATACGTAATTGCCCTGGGATAAATAAAGCTATCTGTAGGAATGGTACCCAACTCGACCTGTTCTATAACCAAGCGGAAAGAGTTTCACCCAGACCGACCTCCTCGGTTGAGTTATGTCTCTCTGATAAAGTCGGGCACTGTGCATAACACCACATGCCATATCAGCTCACGTTTTACGGTCATTCGTCGTTCGACTGGTTGTGCCAGTGTACGTGAAAGGTACTGCCTTTCTCAACTATCTGTACACTTAAGATCTCAATGCTTCAGTTGACATGTAGGGATCCTAATCATGCTACCGTGGAAGTGTGGTGCTATTTTAGTGTTATAGGTAATAAGCAGTTTGCGATAAAACTGGTCACTTTCGATTAGTATGAAAACAAATCCCAGAGAACGGTTGAACTCAGTACACATGTGTTATTAACCCCTAGATTTGTCCTTTAATGGCTTCCAAGCTGCCTTACAGTGGGTACCAGTGGCTAGGTTGCCTTTTAGAGCTCCAGAGTATTGGATGAAATTAAAACCTTCAATTAAACCAAAAGAGAGAGTTTGCACGAGAAAAACAACTGCACCAAACAAGTTCAACCAGTTCCATGGCCTGTGTTTTGTCCAGTGTTTCCCCTATTCATTTTAAGCAGCGCAGAGCTTTCGGATTCTGAGTTTTTAGTTGAACTAGACAGAGAATATTCAGTTAAAACAGATCAAAGATGTTATTTTGCTCTCATGGTTCTCCGGGAAGTTAGCTGGATGTGAATGTAGCCCCAGTGTGTTTTATGTTGAGTGACAGACTCCACTTTAAAAGGTCCCACCACATGGTGGTCTTTGGACGCTTTTATATAGACCTTAGTGGTCCCCTAATACTGTATCTGAAGCCTCTTTTATATAGACCTTAGTGGTCCCCAAATACTGTATCTGAAGTCTCTTTTATATAGACCTTAGTGGTCCCCTAATAGTGTATCTGAAGCCTCTTTCCCAAAATTCAGCCTTAGTGCAGACTTACAGCTTCTAGAGCCAGTTGCACAATGAGCTTTCTTTAGGACGTGACATTTCTGATTCTGTAGCTATTGAGAATTACCTCATAAGGAGCAATATTCCAGATCGACCCCTCTGAGCTTTTATTTTCCCAAAGGCAGAGCAGGATACCCAGGGCTCGGTTTACACCTATCACCATTCCTAGCCACTGGGGGAGCATAGGCAGGCTGGGGGGACGCATATTAATGTTAAAAAAGTGAAATTTTCATGCCGTGGAATATTTAAAACGATGCTTGTCAGCAGCAGTTATATGATAACTTATGATGCAATTTGATCTTGTGTACTCTGATTATTTTGGCATGCAGTTAACACACCAGCCATCATTTTGACTTAATGAAAAAACTCAACTCCTGGCAATTGCTCCTGTTGTTTTCACCACTGTTATAAAAGAAGGAGCTAGCTTTAAAAGTGAGTTTTCTTTTAGTGTTGTAGTGGACATTAACGTGTTTTTTTTTAATAGTACAAGTTCAACAGGTTTTTTTCTTCTTCTTTACTGTAAACAAAATATACAATGTAAAACATAAACACACCCCCATAATCTGCCTGTTTATCATTAAACTAGCCCGGACCCAGCTCCTTATGTGCATATTATCCATCTCGCTTAGGATGTTCCCATCTCCTAGAAGCCCGATCCCACTTTTACCCGTGCCAGCATGCATGTTAAAATTATCATCATGTCTTTTAGTCAAATCAGCAGCTTAATGTAAAGCATCTCTTATGGACTTCTGCAGGTGTTATGATGTGAGGGCACCCACCAGACAAACATCTGGTACTGTGTCAGTGCGCACATGTTAGTTATCAACAGCAACAGTCCCCCTTAAACCAACCTGAGAGAATTTATCAAACTGGGTGCATGTGCACAGATTTATTCTCTCGATAAATCTCAGCCAGCGCGCACAGATCCTCGTCTTATCCCGGCGTTTCTTGCAAAATTTGGAAAAGAGGAAACAAGGCGCTCTTACCGGGCTCCTCGGCACTATCGGGATGGGTGACGCTGCGAAGCAGCTCATTTCCAACATCGTGTCCCTCCATCGGGTTTAAAGAGACGCTCCGGGTCCAGATCTACCGTGCCGTCGCTCTCTGCCTACAGCATCGATCCCTCCGCGTGCTTCACAGCCACACGCGCTGTTGCATGGAAACGGTGGATGGAGAGCTACCACTTATTCATTCTTCTGGATAAGCTGATAGACGACTGTCAAACTGTTCCCTATCGAATTTGGCAGCAAAGAAAAATAACTAAAAACTATTTGTCTAAATAAAACGACCGGTTCTATTAATTTATTTGAGTAGGCTATTATCTCAATGAGATGATCCCATAAGATATATTTCAGATCTGACTAGACGACATTATGAGTGAGAGGGAGACTGTTCTACAATAAAACATCTGGTCCGTGTGTGAAGACGCTGTCTGTCTAAATGACATGATCCACTCACACACACACACAGATGAGTGGGAACGCGCAGGGAAGCTACGGGAAGATCGTGCCAAAACGGACTACAAGGATGTTGCATTCGAGTCCCGTGGGAAAACAGGAACATAAGGTATCCCTGCCTTTCCTGGCCACAACTAATCCGTTTTCACATGATAAATTGGAAACTTTTAATCCAGATTTTTTTTAATTATTCATACAAGAGTTGTGCCATGGATCCTGATTTATTTTGATGATTAATATTGCAATTTCCCAAAAGATTAGGCTACATTTAACTAAGCTTTCTTATAAAATCCATGGTATGGAGTTAGGCTATACGTTGCTTTACTCCCCATGGATTCTGATTTTACAGCATGATTTTACATGAAATCACACAAAAAGCATGAGTGTTGTGTAGGCTACACCTCAACCAATGTTTGTGACTTTACCATTTACCATCTTTACCATCATCTTTGATTATAAATGAGACGGTTGGGGTTCGAGCCCTATATTTGGGCCTCTCATGTGGGCTATAACCATTCAGCTCCAGTCACATTGAGTTTTTTCTGAAAGATAACTAACACTGGGATCTTTGAAAAGCTCAGGAGGTTGTTAAACAACACGGAGGCTACGGCCTCTCCTAACACGTTGATGAAAGAAGTATCTATCCGTGTCATTCAAAATCCAATGCATTCATAGTTTGCTTGTGTTTCACAAAAAAGAAAGAATGTTCTTTGGGGCTATCTTGTTCACAGCAAAATACAACCGGGATTTATGAAACTGGTTAAAAATGATTTTATTGTGCAAAAGACGGGTTATTTTTTTCTAAAGTCTTTGAGGATATTGGAAATACCTCCAGAATAACAAGAAGATGATATGGCTCTGAAGGGAATAACTAGAGCTGTTGGGTCCTTGTAAATTATAGCGTGTGGTCTAGACCTACTCTATCTGTAAAGTGTCTCGTTATGAATTGATACTATAAATAAAACTGACTTGAAAATATGACCTTCTGATTCAGAATGCTGGTTATTTAAGTTTTTTTCTGAAAACGACACGCTCTGCTGTGTGATGGTAATACATGAGAGGAACCAACTGGGGTAGAGGCATCATATTACCAAATGACCCAGCTGAATATGCACCACCCCTTTATTTTTTCCTACGCAATGGGGATAACCCAAGCTGTTCTGCAGTGTTTCAACACTAAGTGTTAGAAATTGGGGGAATTATGGGTAACACACTCCTAAAGCAGCTGCTTTAACTATGATGTGCGTAAGTGTTGTTATTTCCTATGGGATATGAATGCAGCATTGTTCTCGAGCATCACTGCGCCATCTGGTGCCGCCCACTCGCGCCGGGTCCTCCGGTATGCGTGAGCTGGTAAGAGCGCACGAGCGAATGCCGTATTGGTCCCGCGTAATATATCACATATCACAGAGACTATAGGACACAATGCTGGCTGTTGGAATATCATTTGAACGACTTCCGCCACACTTATTGATCAATATGAAGGAATTCTCTGAATGACGCTTCTTTGATAAACAATTTTCATGGAGAATATCCACAAATGTCCAATATTCTGCAGTCTATATGTCCCAAAAACAGTCCCCCTTTTGTCGCTTTTTCTGTTGTTGGGCGAAACAACAACAAAAATGAACTGTTATCATCAGTATAGGATTTCTTTTCCGTTTATCTGCACAACTAGCCTATCTGTTACACACACTTTGCGCATGCACGCTGTCGTCGCGAGGACGCGCACAATCAGCGTGAAAAGGACAACCCCAAATCGTTTGCCTCTTCATTGTCATACCGGAGCCCCAAACAGTGTCCAGTTACTGTATCATAGGAGTTAAGAAACAAGCGCAGGTTTAAGACTAAGTCCAAGGTATGACATGCATAATATTTACCTTTTGTCCAGAGTTAAAGAGAATCCGTCTGATTAGAAAGTAGACCGGAATGAGTTCAGGTATTGGCCAGGTAGCACAGAGGACACGGAGGAGGAAGTGCTTCTGGACTCCCCAGGTAAACTCCCCTCCCACACAGCAGCAGCAGCTGTGGGAGAACATCAAGTCATTGGTGGGTTACGTAACGTCACAATGGAAAGTCACGGCACTGCTGATTGGCCATGAGCCATGAACAACATCATCTTCTGCATCCTGTACAATCCGGACCCGCTCTGTTATTGAGATCTAACATCTGCGGTTATTTCTTATCTTTATGTTATGTCAATGGGCCCGGGCAGCGTTATTTTAGCCCCGCCTACATGGAGTCGCCGTCAGGTGAGACAGACATTCCAATGCAGGCATGTGTGGGCTTGCAGTAGACCGGATCTGTCATGGCTCCATTCATGCTGCCTTTTTATTGTGGTGGTGCTCGCTTAACTCTGAGTTAACCTACTTGGAGTGGATTGAACCAACTCAAATCAGCTGTTCTGGAACTGAAAACTCAGAGTTTCCCATCTGAGGGTAAATCAACTCAGAGTTCAGGGTTCGACTCAGAGTTTGTTCCTGAAATGGAACAACCAGGTGTGTTTTCCTACCAAAAGTTTCAACAACATTCATTACGCATTCTGAGGATCCAATGGTGGCAGCGTTGCCTGATGGGAAATGTTACACTATTAGACCAGAGGCTTAAAATGATCATATTAGGAGCGCCATTATCACATGCAAGTCACATGCAAATAAGAAATGAAACATTAAAGAGCAGTTAAAAATATTTAGACATATTAACCCTTGTGTTGTCCCCCTGGGACATTTTCTGCACTACTTTTTGGAATTCATGGTCAATAAACCTCATATATGGAATTATACCTAATATTTGAGGTTTTTTTTTAAAAAGCAGAAATTATAAATTATTTTGACTAATAGTTAAGATCAGAGGAACGTACAGATGAGTTTCGTCACTTCAAACTTTGATCCTCATTGTGTGTTTTGTTGTTTTGAGTTCCACCCAGTAATTTTGTTAAATATACGACTGTTTGAGAGTCGTGCATTTGAGTCCACCAGTCTCGTATCTGAGGTCGTTCCAACACACCTTACTGAGAAAGTTCAAGCTCCACCTCTGGGTCACTGGCTTTGGCGGCTACATCCTCCACCAAGATGCTAGATGAATGCATGCATTTCATTACATTAACTTTTGGCATTATTGGTCAAACAGAGGGCAAAATCATCCTACAAATAAGATCCTTATCGTACATCTGGCAAGCTGTGTGGGAGTAGCAGTAGGAGCCAAAGATTATTGAACAGACAGTAAGATAGTGGAATGAGTGCCCATTTTTGTAGGCAATTGAAAGTAAGCATACAGAACATTTTGTACAACAAAGAATGTCAACAAACGGAACAAAAAGAACAAAATGAAAAGTGAAAAAAACACAAGATCTTTATTTCCTCATACCCTTCCTATTCCTCAAACTAGTGCTCATCCAACTCCCTAAAGAGACCCAACAGTGTTTTACACTTATTATTGTTCTACAACTTTCACTGTGACGGGTACGACACAAAGAGCTGCCAAGTCTTACTGTATTGTGCTAGTTTGTCCATGACAACTCTTATCCTTTCCAGATGTAATTTACTAGTCAGCACCTGGAGCATTGTCATGATTGTAGGATCCATTGTCGCATTCAATGATATCAAGAGTCATTTTTTATGCTGTGATGAGACAGTAAGAAAGGAGTTGCTGTTGGAACTGAGTTTTCTTATTCTTTTAGAAGTTCCATGGACAATACGTAAAGGTTCTGGTTCTAATAGCATGTTGATAATATATGATATGATTTTTTATTTTTTTTTATTTCTACAACTGTTAATGTTACTGTAGTCTATATACACAATGTTCCACTGCCGGGATTGCTCTGTTGCCGCAGGAAATTCTGCCGGATGCATGTCTTTTTGCCAATGTCCGCATCCTTACGCTTTCTTTGTGTTGGCGTTCTAACCTCTGGTGGAT
>NC_045738.1:27172117-27173835 GCF_008692095.1 Etheostoma spectabile | reverse complement strand
TATGGTTAACTGCTCCTCAGATCTCTGCAGGCTCAATCCAGACAGCTAGCTAGACTATCTGTCCGATCTGTCTGTCGTACAAGGCAAGGCAAGGCAGCTTTATTTGTAGAGCACATTTCAGCAACAGGGCAATTCAAAGTGCTTTACATAAAATCAGTTAAACAGATAAAACACAAGTACAAACAGTTAAAAATCATAAGCATTAAAAACTAATAAAACACATGAATAGACAGTTAAAAACAAAATAGAAACATTAGGACCTAAAACACAAGAATAAAAGTTACAGTGCAGCATAAGAAATTTAAAGAAATGAGCATTAATTTAAGAAAAGGCAGCATCAAAAGAAAGGCTTTCAGCCTTGATTTAAAAGAACTGAGAGTAGCAGCGGATCTACAGGTTTTGGGAGTTTATTCCAGATAGAGGAGCATAGAAACTGAAAGCTGCTTCCCCTGTTTAGTTCTGACTCTGGGGACAGAAAGTAGACCTGTCCCAGATGACCTGAGAGGTCTGGGGGGTCATAGTGTAGTAGCAGATAGAAATGTATTTTGGACCTAAACCGTTAAGGGATTTATAAACTAGCAAGAGTACTTTGAAATCAATTCTTTGAGACACAGGAAGCCAGTGTAAAGACTTCAGAGCTGGAGGGATGTGATCCAGTCTCTTGGTCTTTGTGAGGACTCGAGCAGCAGCGTTCTGAATCAGCTGCAGCTGTCTGATTGATTTTTTAGGGAGACCTGTAAAGACCCGTTACAGTAGTCAAGTCTACTGAGGATGAAAGCATGGACCAGTTTTTCCAAGTCCTGTTTACACATAAGTCCTTTAACCCTTGATATGTTCTTAAGGTGATAGTAGGCTGACTTTGTATTGTCTTAATGTGGCTGTTAAAATTCAGGTCTGAGTCCATGACTACACAAGATTCTGGCTTTGTTTTTTTAAATTGTTGTTTTGAAGCTGAGCGCAGACTTTTAATCGTTCCTCTTTTTTTCCAAAAACAACCACCTCAGTTTTTCCTTCATTTAATTTCAGAAAGTTCTGGCACATCCAGTCGTTTATTTGTTCAATGTACTTAGTCAGTTTTCGTATTAGACTGTAGTCCCCTGGCGATAAGGTTATGTACATTTGTGTGTCGTCCGCATAACTATGGTAACTTATTTTGTTTTTCTCCATAATCTGAGCCAGTGAAAGCATGTAGATGTTAAACTACTTTTGAACATACATACTGTATGTTCCACCAAAACAAGTTCCTTCCAAAGGCTGTTTTGCAGCGGCTCTGTACGGGACCTTAGCGCCGCACATGACAATTGTGACAAGTTTAAAAAAATGCCAATAAACCACAGCACATTTTTCTCCCATCCCAGAATGCTGTGTGGACTAGCCAGACCCTCCTCCTCAGTACTGCTAGTTGTAGTTGTGGTAGCACAAATAGTGATAGAAGCTAACTGTCCTCATGCAGTATACAAGCCACAATAACATTCTGTTGTCAGGACATGAACAATATTTTTAGTTAGGATCTGGTGTGGAATTATACATGAACTTACAGTGAATGGAGGGCTCATGTCTGAGAGGGTGTCCCTGGCCTCAAGCACTTTAAATAAGTGTGTCATGCTGCTGGTGTGCATGCCTGCATTCATGGCAAACTCATGACAACGATGCAGTCATTCTTGCAGGCTTGGCCAATCCATGATTGAATATCACACACACACACACACACACACACA
>NC_045738.1:27146825-27172107 GCF_008692095.1 Etheostoma spectabile | reverse complement strand
CACACACACACACACACACACACACATTTTGCAAGAGCCCTCCCTGGTTTTTATTTACCTGTGTGTGTAATGAAGTGCTGCAGGTAAGGGCCAGAGCAGTCACATGCATGGTCTGAGGGAAGGGAAGTGTACACTTGCACGAGCTTAGTCCACCTATCACATTTCTCACATACCCACACGCTCATAGTTTTGGGTGTTGATTTAAACACCACACCCAAACCTCGCAGAATACTCTCAGTGCAGGTCAGGAGAAAGGACTGCCATTACTGAAAATGTTGTCTCTGTGTAGCTCTTTTTTTTTTAAGGAGAGATACCCCAGGTGAATAAGGGGAAAAAATAACCATTAGATAGCACCGTGAAACTTCACCAGTTGATTACTTACATTAAGATTAACATTAAAAGTTCTATTTTTTTTTTTTTGCAAACAAGGCATTATCTAATGCTGCCATTTGGTGAAAAATTACAGGAGCAAATAGACAAAGTGGGGTAAAATAAACATCTACATGTAAATGTGTATGTGGGATGTTTTTCTCTCAATAGTCTGAAAGAAGACGTTTTTTGGAAGAAAATAGCCCAAAAAACTAAAATTGAGAAATTATGGTATTGCCTGTAGTGTTTCCCCTTAAAGTACAGAAACAACTTTGGCAAAAAAACAAGTTTAGGTAAACTCTGATAAGTTTACAGATCTACTTTTATGTATAGGGCTGCTAATAGCACTCTTAGAAGAGGTCACAGCTCTATACCGCTCTTCACCCCACATAAGCACTCTCAGGTTTATCTGTGAGTGTTTACATCGTCCCCCACATGCATATTTTCAAGGAAAGTCCTGTCGCCGCTACAGGAATGCTGAGTATTCCACCTGATGAGTCATGGCTGTTAACTACAGTAATGCAGATGCATTTAAAGATGAACTGAACTGAAAAACTAACTTTTGATAACTTGTTGGTTATGGTAATTACAAATGAATTACACTAAAAAAAAACATTTAAAAAATCAATATAGCTTTTTTTTAAGCAACACAAAAATTGCGTTTGTTAGTATTAGAACGCTGACAATATCGATGACATCACTGGCATGGTAGGCCTGCGAAGGTCTATAGACATCGGCTGCAGCACATAATATACACACGAAAAAAAGGAATTTTAATGGCACGGATTACGCATTTCAGCCTGTGAGGGACAGACTTGTGTGTCTGACTACCACCACATGGAGGACAATCAGTTTCAGGCTCCACTGAGGTAACAGGCTCGCTTCGGGGGGGGGGGGGGGGGGGGGGGTCACAGTGACCGGTGTTGTGGGGGTGCAGCTTACTGTCATGCAACTCCTTATTGCAGGGCTGCAACTCTCACGCATTGGCGTGAGACACACGCATTTGACTGGTTTCACACGCTCACACGCCACACCCCGATTTCTCACGCTGAAGTGTCAACCGGTCGGTCATATTTCTGATAGATGAGTTTATCTATGTTTTTTACCTGTGAGAGCCACTAGTTGTGCTTTCAGAGGACGTGAGGGGGTTCAAGCCGCGATCCTGTCTGTGAAAGTTTCAATTGTCGCAAAACTGAACATTTTTTACGACCACCCATTTCCCCCGGTTTAGGTATGAGCTTGGGTATCACAGACCCGTCCGTCGCTTGTGTCATCTCTCTGTAACAATAGAGGTGAGCAGCGCGGCTGGTAGCGTAGCAACTAGTTCATGTTAGTGGACCTGCTCTGCTGTGGACAGGGAAGCGTGCTCTCGTGTAGTCCTCGATAATGCGCAGGCGTCTACAGCCTCTACTAAACTTGTCAGAGACCGAGACCCGAATGGGCGTCTGTGTCTGTCGAGCGGTCTGAATGAGATCCACCATATCAGCGAGCAATTGACATGCACAGCAGACTATAGTTACAACTATCCACATCTCGCCAACAGAGATGGGAGGAGTTATATTTGAATGGACAAGTTGTAAACATGGGCAGAATCTGGTGGAACACACTGCTGAGCATATATATATACGATATAATATATATATACATAATACACTATACTTAATATTACGTATACTGAACATTGGCCACTATTTGGCTTCTCTAACTCGTGCATCTCTAATGAACCTGTAAATAAATTAATTGATGTTTTATGAAATGAACAAATAGTCTTTTTTTTCCCCAAAAAGGTAAATCCAGTAAGTGGTGGCCAGATGGAGAGGGGCCAAACAACATACTGAACGGCACAAAGGTAAAGGATAAGAATTTATGTAGATCATGGGTTCTTATTCTTTTAGAATTTCGTGGTCTTAGTTGATCCACAACATTATATTAACTTTGGGGTCCCTGTCCCAACACCAGGGACCCCTGAACCTGTTCCCCACAGACCCAAATTTCTAAGCTGTTGATGAGATTTGTACTGTCTCTTCATGGTGGTTCATTATGTTTGGAACGTGTTGGGCTCAGTTCTTATCATAAGAAGTTAATAAGATATAATGAATGTGATGCCGTAAAACCATGTTGATACTACAACAATGCAAGGGTTCTTAACCAGTTCAGTTGCACATACATGTAAGACTTGATTCTCATTTTTTGCAAAAAACTCTCCAGAAAGTGCCCTTTAATGGTTTATTTTCAATTTTTTTTCCTGGGGCTACCCCAGCACCCCCTAGGGAGAACCCACCCCCCTAATATCACAAATCACAATTTAACCCTGAAGGATAACAGACCCCAAAAAAGGCTTTGTACGTGGCAAAAGATGGGGTTGCCCCCCCAAATCTCACTCCAAGGTTTTGGGAAAAGTTGGCAGCCCTGTTATTGTCTCCAAGCACATTATGCATTTTAGGAAATCCATTTAGAGAAAATAGAAAAAGCATGGTTAAGGTCCTGTTTGTTTACGAAAATAGAGGCAGATAAATGGAAAATGTAATTCATTGGACGCATTAACTAATGGGATCCGCTTGTTGCTGCCCGTAGGAGAGTTACCCACATTTTGACCATAGAGGCACTGAGGAGTCACTAGTTTTGCGGAGGGTGGCGAGATTTTTTACTATGTAACTAGCATCTGTTTCTGCATCAACCAATGTGCCCTGAGACGGCGAACATCACTACTTCAGTGTGATTAGTAAGGGGACGTTTGTAATTTCTGATGGTTTTATCTCGACGCGGACATCCGCTAGCTTCGGGGGAGTACAGGGATGTTGAGATTCTGTGTTTAGCTACGGCTAACATCCGCTAGCTCAGGGTGAGTCGAGAGGACGTTGGATTCTGTGGTTTTTGCGGTTAGTAAACGCAATTATTAGCGATCGGGATTCGTCGGAGGTCTTGTTTATCTAGCATTCATGGTCGGGTGCTAGCTTGGGAGTTTGTCTAAGATGCTGCCCCGTATTTAGTTACTAGCCCTTTCCTCGGGTTGGAATCGCTGTATCAGCTTGTTTTTGGGTCTCAGTACTGTCCGGTTTGTCATTCTCCTGTTTGTTGACTCTATAAAGCGGACACGTTGGGCTTTATTTGTAAGTAATATGTTTCGTGTTTTTGTGTTACAACAACGTCACATCCATTCCCTTTGCCTATTAGACTTGATATTATGCTACAACTGGTACATCGTCTCCCTCGTCTGTTTCTCTGCCTGCCGTGATCGTTCAGCGCCCGGTAATCGCGGCCGGTAGCATCGGGGTGTACTTGCCGGTGGTCTATCTGTCTGGGGCCCTGCATGGAGCCTGCAGGCCTCCGGTTGCAGTCTGTTGGAATTAGCCTCAACCCTGACTCTGTGTTTCAGAAGCACAGCGTTTTCCCAACGATTCCTGTCGCTAAACAAAAATGCTCCAGACTCAAATCCAGGGGCTGTCGGAAGGGCTAGCCCGTTTTTAAGGCAGCTAGCTACTACCATGATTGAGGACTGTTGTTTTCCTGTCAATGAGCCTGTGGACATGTTTTCCGTAACCCTCAGCTGCCTGTAGCCCTGTATCCGTTCCTTACTGCGCCAGTGTCAAACAGTATGACCGCCCCTAACGTCTTTCTTTCCGTTTCCCCCAGCCATATGTCTGCTTATCTTCCGACATCTTTTGTATGGGTCCTATCGCTGCGCCTGCTAGTTCTAGTCAGCCACGATAGCTTACATGGCCAGTGACGTATAGATTTGGAATGCCAACCATGGCGGCGCCCATGTTACAAAAACAACCTTTTCAACTTGCCATTTATCCCGTTTAACAAATTCACCCCATTTTAATAGGTGTACCAGTTAGAAGAATAAAATACATCTTTATATCACCTTATTAACTTCCAGTTCAGTTCATCTTTAATAATTCATAGCAGAAGCAGCACATTTTTGTAGCATTCAAAGCTGTACTGGATTGAAATAAGTGGGAACGTAGACATTACCGTTCCTCATGATTTTAAAATCTGGATGACCTGTACATTTTCTAATGTTAAACTCAGATAAAACTGAATTTATTGTTCTGGGGCCAAGCACCTCCGGGACACCATTATCCAAAGAGATAGTTACTCCTGGATGGCATACCCTGGACCCCAGCAACCACTGTGAGGAATGGGTAGTTTTATCTTTGTCAGGACATGTTGTTTAATTCACTCACATAAAGCCAATTTAAAAGGCCGGCCTT
Source organism: Etheostoma spectabile (assembly GCF_008692095.1). Lineage (NCBI taxonomy): Eukaryota > Metazoa > Chordata > Actinopteri > Perciformes > Percidae > Etheostoma > Etheostoma spectabile. The sequence continues at coordinate 27,167,521 of NC_045738.1, read as the reverse complement.
TTTCCCAACTAATATTGCACTCCTCTGCTACAATTCTCCATGTCTCCTCTCTGTCCTGTCTGTCTGTCCCGATCTGCTGTCGTCTGTCTGTCTGGGGGTCTCTCTCTCTCTCTGTCTCTTTCTCTCACCATTGGGGTTGAGGCAGATGACCGCCTCCCTGACAATCCTTCGCTGAGGTTTCTGCCTCTTAACATGAAGTTTGGGGTGGGAATTGTGGGTACGTGTACATACATCACAGAGTCACAGGTCTGACCTGCTCTTTATGAAAAGTGCAATGAAATTAAATTTTGTTGTGATTTAGCGCTGTTTAATATAAAATTTAATTGGAATGAACTGACGGTTCATTGTCTACAATATTCCCAAACGTGAACATTGTGTTTTTGTTTGTCCTGCCAATTTACAAGCTATCTACATAAAATGGATGTATTCAGAAAACCACGATGTAATTCAATTTTGGTGCTAACTACTAGCTACAAGCATGCACTACTACTAAGATTAGCCTGCAGTTTTGTGAACAATCTTACTTAATACATCCTGCTTCAATATTCATCCACTTTACAGGCTTTACATATACGCCCTACTATGTGCTGTGGTAATGTTATGTAGGCATAGTTAGTAGCTGAGTTACCGTTTCTCTCAGTACATCTCTACTACACTTTGGTAGTATAGCCGTAGCCCGACGGTATGGGAAAACGTTAATGACATTACATCCATACTACTTACATACATACGATCATACATATTAGATAAACATATTGTGAATTACAACCATCAGCTATATCAATTATTACAGTTACAGGACCCGAGAGACTTGCAAATGAGCGTGCCCAGTGCATGGCAACATGGCAGGGCAGTCCCTTGGTCTGCTGGCGTTCTTTATGTTCAATCATCCAGGTCTTATCTATAACTCAGATTCGGCTACTAGTGAATGTAAACTGTTAAAAATGTGACTTTAACAAGATCCTGTAATGTTTGGGCCTAGTCATTGATGTACCCTAAAAACAAATAAATATTGAAATACATGTTTTTCACCATGTAAAAGTCAATGTGAAAGTCTTGCTGGGCCATGGGTGGAGTTTCCCCCTTCATTCCGCGCTAGCCCATGGTGGCTTTTTTGTTTTTGAACCTTGTGTTGTCCTTCGGTCAGTCCTTCCTATATCGTGTTCTTTTTAACTCCCCAAAATAACATGATTGATTCCACACAAGTGGTTTTAAAATATTATTGATTAAAAGTTTATATATTCCAGTCTGTGATATCCATCAACATCCATCCTCCCCCCCCCCCCCCCCCCCAGCTAAGCTTGCAGCATCCCGTCCAGCATTACTCAGGTCTAAGGACGCTAAAACTGCAGTTGTGTTTGACTGAACTGTCGGAAACGACCCAGGCACTCGAGTCAGAACAGCGCCATTTTAACGTTATACCTCCGTTCGTGTTACCAGGGCCCCTACCTCCTCACTTTAAGGCCGCTTTACATTTACTAATATACCGACATCAAAAGGGGATAAGCACCAAAAGGACTACCTCCTATAGGATTTTAGATAGTCTCATTGGATTTGGAAGGATAACTCTTTGAGTGAAGGGGGTGTCCAGATTCTGCCTTCTCACTCTGCCACACGGTTCATGATCTGAGTGTCGCGATTGCGGTTTTATTTTACATATCATACAGCCCTACTTTTACAGATGTTGCAAACGAAATTTTTTGCACTGGCAATAGGCTTTTCTAGAAGCAAGCTGTATTTGTGTAGCTTTATTTATAGCTGAGATTAACAAACTCTTTATGTCATCTAACTATCAACAAACCTCCCCGGCAATGGAAAGTTTTCCCACATGGAGGAAAATAGAAAGCCCAATAGGACCACAAACCCTGCCTGATTTGTTTGGGTTGTTTGGCCTTTCCGGTTACTTATCTTGTCTAATTCATTTATAGACATAATTTCTGTATTTTGGTTTGTGGCAGAATTTTCTGCAAAGTTCACTGTGATGGCAGTGCAGATCAGTGCAGTGTTCATTACAGCTCAGATCAGACTTTTCTGATCCAATAGCACAAAAGAGAATGCACACATGATTTTTAGCTGTAGCGAAAATCAATCTGAAAAACCTTAAATATGATGTTGTAATGTTTTTTTGGTGCGACTTCTCCACCTGCAAGAGTGACGAGAATACACATCCTGAATCGTTAATCTATTAGATACAAAACTATCTACTGTTATGGACACATAGTGTATATCGCTATAGAATTTGGATTCGAGATTAATTAACTAACAACCATTTTAAAATGGATTACTCCTTTAAGTTATTTACAAGTAAAAGCTAAAAGAAATCTAGTCACAACTTCGTGCATTTGTGAGATTAACTGATTCTCGTCATGGATAGTTAATTGATATCTTAGTAGTTTTGAATGTTGGTCAACACAAACAAGCAATTTTGAACGATCCCATTTTGTGGCCTTAGTAAATTGGGATGTGCGAAATGTGATTTATACATGTCTTTGATGATAGATTTTTTAGAGAACATTTTTTAAAGTAATGTAAGTTTAAAGCCCTAAATTAATGCATTATTTCTGTTGTGTTAAGACATACTCATGGGGTACAAAAGTAGGAAGTTAATACCATCAAAGACTTTCTAGGCAATGGCTACAGAAGCTGCAAACAGTACTTATTTGCACATTTATTTTCGCCTGTCAGTTGCAGATGACTGTAATCAGTGTGTAAGCAGATGGACATTCTCTCATCAACCCTGAATAACATTTATTCTGACCCCTCTCGAGGCTCTTGTACGTAGCCAAAGTGACAATATTGCCCTGGGCTTCCATCAGATAAGCACATGTTCCCACTGCAGGCCTGTATAATGCACAGTGTCGTGTAATGCTCTTTCAAGCACCCAACTGCCAGGCTGCGTTTAAGAACATCACTGAATGTATAATCATGAAACCAGATGTGTTTGGGGGTCCCCCCCTCACTGGTTCCAATAGGATCTTTGATAATGAAAATGTAATGATCTCTTTGGCTTTCTTTGGGCTGGCTTGATGGAAAAAGGGTTAAACTACTTGCTCCTAATCAAGACATTGAAATGTGTGTGAGGTCTTAAAAAAGCTTGGAAGCGCAGCCACCATATACCACACACCGAAAGAGTGAGGGAGGGGAGGTGCCCTCGGGAAAAGAATCGAAAAAGATTGTGGTTTGGGTTCAAACTAGACCTACTTCACTTCTAGTTACCACGGTATGCCAATGTGACTTATCTTCTCTGTTTATGTCCTAAAGGACAAAAAAGTGTTTGTACTATGTTCATTTTGTATTTTCAATGGGACTAAATCGCCCCTCTCCTGGGTGACATTCCCTGTGTTCTAACACCCTATGCGGAATTTGGCCCCTTCTGCTTCGTCCCTTACGTCCTGCTAGGCTCCTAGAAAGCATATCGGACGCCGTCACTACCATGTTAATATACAGGTTTGTAATGGGCCCTTAAGTAGCCTGGTGGTCACAAGGTTCATGCTTGGACCATTCTTTCACCTTTATATCTTCCTCTAGGCCAATATTATTAGGAAACCTCATTAACTTTCATGTACGAGATGACACGCACTTATACCTATAAAATCAAACCAGACAAATCTGGTCAGTTAGCTAAACTTTAAGCATTTATCAAAGAGATAAACGTGTAGTACCTACCAATTTTCTGATGTTAACTCAGACAAAATAAATTTATGTGCGGGCCCCTACAACAACTTGAATCTCATTATCAAAAAATATACTTACTCTGGATGGTATTGCCCTGCCTCCAGCACTACGTCAGAAATCTTGAGGTTTATTTTTGATCAGCATATATCCTTTAATACCTAAGAACACAAACTCAAGAACGAGCCTTTTTTCATCTTTGTAACATTGCCAAAATTAGGAGACAATCGCGTCTCAAAACGATGCTGAAACTAGTCCATTCATTTGTTACTTCATGTTGACAATTGTAATTCGCTTTATTCATCGTAATGTTCCACATAAAACCCTAAGGACTCTCAATGATCTAAAAAAGGCTGCAGCATGTTTTTTCTTAAAAGAACTAATAAAGCGATCCTTATTTCCTCCTGATTAGATTCAGCATTGGCTCCTGAAAATCCAGGATTGATTTAAATCCTTCTCCTGACATACAAGCTCTAAATGGTCAAGCACCATCTATCCTGAAGCGCTCATAGTATCCCCCTACCTATTGTCCTAAAAGGAAGGAGAACAGTAGGCACGTGCTCCCAGAATGAAGAATTACTTGTGGTTCCTATAGTCTCTAATCAAGTAGAAAAAGAAAGCCAGAGTTTTTCAGCATCAGCTCCATCTCCTGTGGAGCCATCTCCCACTCTGGGTCCGGAGGCGAACACGTCACCACTTTTAAAAGAGTAACTTAAAATTCGCTTCTTTTGATAAAGCTTATAGTTAGGGAGTAGGAGTTGCATCGTCCCACCACCCTCTTCTTGTCATAGTCTCATATTATTTAGACAATATGATCAATAATATAATATATAATCACTACTAAAGTAGAGGTAGGCAGTCAGGGACGAGCCCAACAGGCTCCTCCTTTAACCTGTCTCTCTAATTAGCTGTTATAGTTTAGACCGATGGGGATTTCCTTTGACACACTGATCTCCTCTCTCTTTCCATTTGTGTCATGCATCCATGTCCCAGAAATGCTTGTTATACCTAGCTCTAGGGAGTTATTTCCCGGAAGTCCTTGTGTTCTTTTTTTGACCAGCATGTTTCCTTGGTTCGGTGGCAGTCCAATTCTGGTTGAGATGTTGCCGTGGTCCTCTACACATCATCTTGCCCTGTCACAACCGGCTAATTTCGTGCAGTGCCGCCTGTGTCCTTCTATGCCATAAACTACTTACAACTAGTATTTCTATGCACTCTTCCATTATCTTTTAATTGTCACAGTTATTGCCACTCTTCCTTTCAACCCCCACCGGCACCGCCAGACGGCCACCTACCAAGAGCCTGGGGTCTGTCCGAGGTTTTCGTCTACAGGGAGTTTTCCTCGCCACTGTTCACACTCAACTTCTTTCTCTTGTTGGAATTACTAGAATTGTATTATAGAGTGTGGTCAGACCTCGCCTCCTAAATCTGTAAAGTGTGTTTTTTTGAGATAACTCTTTGTTTTGAATTGATACTATGAATAAAATTGGATTGACTAAATTATTGCTGCTTGAACATACATTATCTAGCCCGTTTTTCGGTGGATGTTTGCGTCAAACATTCTGTCCAGATGTGGCAATGTTTGGGGAATATACAATTCTTCCTACAGGATTGGAGGTGTGTAAGACTTTTAGGCAATAAAAGGTAATTCCCGTTAATCCTGACCACGTTGGTCACTGCTCTTTCATTCCCACTATTGCTTGGTCTCAGCTTCAGACTATACCTAAATATCAGTGCATGGACACTGATGGAAATGGAAACCACTTCCTGACAGGGATGCAAGATCTGCTCTAATGTGTAAAAGCTGACGAACAGACTCTTTATGGAAACAAGGCATAACCTTACACTTCCGTTACCTGCCCCTGAAACCTTCCAAACTGTCTTCACCTACCTACCTTTGTGTGACGACCAGATGCAGCCAAGGGTGTCTGGGAAGCTGTCCATTGGACTGTTAGGAAAGATTCTCCATAACTTTCAAAAACGTACTTGGCAGGTGATTGGAGAACCCTCTGTCCATCACGGTTGCTAAACCTAAACCACTAATCCCTTAATTGCCGTAGCTCCTGAGACACTAAAGCATTACTTGAATTTTTGCCATTGTTTCAACGCTACAAACGGGTGGCACTATTTGCCTTCGAATGAACTTCATAAGCAAATGAAACATTCCAAAAGTTCAAGCGTGTTGTATTTTCCATTTAGAGACCCCTAGACGGTAATGTGCCCACACGGTTCCGGCGTTGAAGATGGGTCCATAGCCGGAAGGTCCCCAAGCCTGGGTTCCGCTTTTTTCACTGGGCAAACACCATATTTAAGGTATGAAATCCCCTGGCCTTGGCATGAGGGAAGAGACAACTCTGAAAAACATGAAGCCTAAGATACTTTTATCTCACTGTAAATGGTACAACCTAAAAACTAGGGCTGCACAAATTGGTGCTTTTCATTGTCAGCACATATCACTGGTGCAATAAACACAAACGCGAAAGCGTGATACATTGCAAACAACGCGCAGAGAATTAATCAGTAAAAACCGCACCTTTTAAATGTAACTTCACTTTTTTTTGTCGTTCAATTATTTCCACTCATTGTTGAATTGTTCAATAAAAAATTTTGGAATTAGTTTTTTCCTTTGTTTTAAATTAACAATGCCATTTTTTTGTACTTTTACCAGAACAACTCAAATCAGCAGAAATGCAGAATTGCGTACACTTTATATCGTTTTTTAGGCAAGTTTATCAGTAATGCGACCCGTGCATGTTTGCATATTTTTTTTTTATATTGTGCTAACAAAAACCTCATATCATATTTTCCAACTAAGAGCAAAAGCTCTTCATCCACGTCTTTTCTTTAACTTTATTTTCAGCCATGGAAACATGGGAATGACTCCAGTCTTCCTACATTGATAATAACCTATGGTGTATTATGGCAAAACGTATGTGACACACTTCACTGTGGGAACTGACATTTTCCTCTTGGCTTTCTGTGCAACATGTACATTAGCACAATGACTGTAAGAGGAAATAAAATTGGACTTTGGTAGTTCTTCTGCAGTTTATTCTGATGAATCCAAGTTCTGAACCTATTTTATTATATATGTATGCAAAAAAGGGTCCACTCACAACAACCATGTACTCTCCTGTGATAATGTCAGTGACATCAAGTAAGTATCATATGTTACATAATTGTTTTGTCACTCCTAGTAATTTAATTTCTTATTTCATAATGTAATTGTGTTTTGTTAGTCTTTGCTTTATCTTCATGTCTACTGACCTATGGGACATCCAGTACAGATGACTGTACTACTAATATAGTCTTTGCACATTGTAGCACCATGATGAACATTACCCAGGTCAGCCGGCCTCCCACACCAGCGTTCCCGAGCCAAAACTCTATTAACTGTTTCCCCTGCCAATCCTCTCCTTTTCCTGGTGTCCCCCACACACACAACACACACCACCACACACACACTTCCTGTCATGACAAGGCTGAAATTAAAACAGGCTGTTTTTGGACACCCCTCGCAGCCGACAGTGAGATAGGGCTTTTCTTCACAGTTCCTAATAGACGGCAGTGCGGTCTGGAGTGATGGGCTAACAACTCGGCCACTTTGTTGTGTGTTTGTGTCTTTTTTTTCACTAAAACATGAAACTGTTGGGAGTCGAGATAGGATTACTTTAAAGGGTACTTTGGGTTTTTTTTTTGCTTTTCAAACCTGGGCCCCTATTTTCTATGTTTTTGTGTTTACACCTTTGAAATTGGTCCAGTAATTACGTAAGCAAACCCCGCTTCTACGATGTAACATGTACATAAATGGGGCATAACAGCGCACCTTCAATTTACTCCGCTAGAATGCTTTTTGCCACTACAGGCTCATGTTGGTATTCTAAAGTCTGATAACATTATGGAAATGTTCCCTACAGCGATAGACATTTTTTTTTTAATAGAACGATCATTTTAGTCTTGACTAAACAGCCTCCAAATGCTATTGCCAAACTCACGCAAACTCCATTTAATAACACCATATTCAATAGTACCAGTAATTCGCTCATTCTGGAGAATGTGTCTCTATACACTGTACTGTAACAAGTTTAGTTAGTTTTGGGTAGCAATTTGGGGCTGTTTTATTTAAAGACAGGTTTTTCTCTGTAGGAATCCTTTCATAAAGTAGCAACACTTATAATAATAACCGACCTGTCAGTGGCAAAACAGCAGTTGTAGTGAGTGTAATTACATGCACTTTGGTCCTATACTTCACATTTCAGCCGGTCTGTGGCTGCCGTTAAGCACTCAATGTTTGACTAATTTTGAAGTGATTTCTTCACTTGGTCTTGACACCACGCAATCCAGTTGAAAAAACTATCCAGGCCTGCCAGGTTACAATAACCTGCTTGTTTCATGTGGCGGGGTTTCTGTGTGCACCATTTACGGTCCACCTGAGGCAAATAAGCTAAGGCGTGTTTAATATTGTAAGTGTTGTGGTGTTTTATATTTATGTTGGGTGTGTGAGAGGGACAGTCAATATCACTCAGGGTTCTGCACAGGAGTCGTTTTCATACATTGTGTAACAATCTGAGGCCTCCAGTTATCAACAGGCTTCATTGGCGTTAACATTATTTGAAATTGCTGTAGCAGTCTCGAGGCAATAGCTCCGGTTTCATATTTTGTCAGTTACCTTTCAAGTACATTGAGGCTACACTCAAAACATTTAGTGCGGAAGCCCCGGCAAAATAGGCTGAACCGCGTCTGGCGCCGCTGACCAATCACGAGCAGACTGGGCTTTTTCAGAACTGAGGCCAGATCTCAGACAGGGGGCTTGTTGGAGCTGAGGTCCATGGTCTGCGCATAATGATCACCGCGATCGCCCCCCAACGTGCGTTTAGATTTGTGTCCGACGTTCTCTGACTTCATGACAGCAGGGCAACGATAACCTCAGATATCAAGGCGGCCGCAGGTTTTTGAGACGCGAGTGCAAGTTGCGTTTCTGTCCCCCCGACTGCGAGACCCCTGCATACCAGGGTATGCTGGTAAAACGTCTGCCTCGGCTCACGAACATAATTCAGTTTTTGAATTGCTGATTTAAAGGCTTATATGTTACAAATACCTGTTAGACTAAATCCGTTCAGATCCGGATCATCTACTACTCGCTTCATTGTTAATTAAAATCACAACAGATTGCAGTAGAATAATCCTTTTGACACTATAATACAAACAACCTGAGGGCAGCATATACCCGCTGATAGGGTTCGGATAACCTTTTATTAAATTGGACTTAACAGTTGAGGTATCTGTGACTTCTTGTTCCGCCTGGCTGCTATATTTACAAGAAATGACTCATTTTACTCCCAACACTTTGTAAAACTTTCAGTCAAAAAGAACTGTCAAAAAGTTTCTAACATTCTCATCTTGTAAAGCCCATTGAGTCAATTTTGCAAAGACCTAAGTGTTGTCGCCTTGTCCATATTAGCTTCACCTGTGAACTAATCATGGTCAATAGTCATCATGTTTATAAATCAACCCCAGTATACAAGACCTTCACATCAACTGCCACTAGAACCTCTGCAAACATGATGCCTAAGATTCACCCTGAGACAAAGTTTTGGGATTATCAGAGGCTGAACCAGATCAGCTGCTGATGTGGCGACACCTTCACTGTGTCTCAGCGTCCAGTACAGAGGATTAAAAAACATTGGAACGACAACTGGAGGATTTTTTGGACAGCCATGTCAGGCAGACCCCACAAACAACTGCTCGAGAGGACCATCCAAATCCAAGGCCAGCCCATTTTCACTGCAGCACAGAGCTCCACCAGACCTGTGTCCCCTAAAGTCCCTGTGTCACCCCCAGAACGGTTTGTTCGATTTTGGCCGGCCCAGTCACCAGACATGAACCTCCTTGAGGCATATGTGGGGCGATTAAAGAGGAATCATGGAAACCAAACGCAAGTAATTTGATGAACTCTGGGAAGGCATGCAAGACTGCTTCCTAGTATTCTGTGATTCTCCTACATTGTATGAATCCTTGCCAAACCGCATGGATGCAGTCCGTCAACGCTCATGGAAGTCATACAAGATATTACATTTGGAGTCTCACAACACCACTATTTAATTTGCTGACATATTTTAAGTATTTTGTAGTAAATTTGTTCCATTTATGTATAAAACAAGACTGTGTCTGGCCAAAATTTGACCTTATTCTAACTAAAAGTTTTCTTTTAAGATTATACATCAATACATCCCTCTGAAGTATTTTTTTGGGGTGAATATATTCCTGACGAACAGTTTCCCAACCTGGTCCTGATGGGATATATGGTACCTCTGGCTTCTCTACAATTGTTTGTTGTACAATCAGGATGGAATATAAACCCTTCTGATCTACCATGCTCTTAATGACCAGGCACCATCATGATCTTGAAACTCAAAGTACCTTATTGTCCGACTAGAGCACTGTGCTCCCAGATTCAGAGTTCCTAAAGTCTCTAAAAGTGAATGGGAGCCAGAGCCTTCGAGCTGTCAGGTCCTCTCAGTGGACCAGCACCCAGTCTGTGGTCCAGGGACCAGAGCCTTCAGCTATCAGCTCTTCTCCTGTTTACCACGCCCAGTCTTGGTTCAAGAGGCATACCCATCCCAACATTTAAGACGTAAACTTAAAACTCTCCTCTTTGATGAAGCTTAGGGAATGATATTCAGCACATCGCTGGGGGAGGGGTTAATGTCCTCCAGACACGGCACCCCTTCACTTCCAAAATATGCTTCTCTTCATAGTCCTCATATTTAGCTACCTACCCTAGGCTGGCTCTAGTCTATCTGACTAGCTCTTAGGTATGCTGTTATAGTTGTAAATGCCGGGGGGCTTCTTTCCTTTGAAACCTGAGCTCGTTTGCTTCTTTGTGTGCCAGTTTTTAGTACCTGCCTTATATGTACAGTATTACAAGTCACCTATTCACTTTTGGTCTAGGGCGTCTTTAACTTTTCAAGCATCTACCATCCTGTCAAAGCACACCTTCTTTCTAATTCAGTACTATTAGCTGGAAATTGCTTCCACTGGACCCCACTGCTATGCAGTCTGGTCAGTTGTACAGTAGGGCATGCAAGACAGATATAGGTGGTTCATTGATGCCACCATGTGGGTGGCTTGTAAAGATGGGTGAAGACAAGCCCACTAAGTCAGACCTCAACCATAAACTAACAAATCTCTGCTAATTGCAAGCCTTTAAGTAGAATAATTTTCCGAATGTTTGTTTACACATCTTTCACTCAGTTTGCACATTTCAAAAACTGTACTGAATGCAGCATCCCAACATTCCAATTGTGAGCTCAAAAGGCAGAGGCGTGCAAAACCTTCGAGTCACATGTGAAGGGACACACAAGTAATTAAGTCAAACTAGGAGGACGAAGCCCACAGTCTCACGTTGCTTTAGGCTATTTGTAGTAGTAAACAGTAGTAATAGTGCCGTGATTCAAATGTGGGGTCGCCGAGCAAGCGAGGGTGGCACTCGCAGTTGATTTCCATAAATAAAATAAAAATTTAAAATGATTGGAAATAGCATAATAGCCATGATTTATAAGCACAACATAAACTGTTGGTGTTATTTTTTGTTGTCAACATCTCGTATTGGGTACGCCTATAGTTGCGTGTGCGGTTGTGCGCAATGTTTTATATAGCGTGTATATTGGTGAGTCGTTGGGTCGCGAGTCACTTGCACCGTTACTTTTTGGGGGCCGTGGGCTGAAAGTTTTGGGAACCCTGTTATAGAGTACCATAGAGACCAAGAGTCGGCTAAATATCTAAAAAAATCTGCAAGCTCAGGGAGATAAGAGTTTTTCAGAACTGCTTTTAATGTTGTTACAGTGTGGGGGTTTATATTATCATTTGTTCTTATTCCAAAATCCTAGGGCATACCCGAATTCACTCTTAAAAAATGGTATAATTACCAAGTATTGTTTTATGGATTATCTTATAAACAAGGAAAAAGGCCACCTTTGAAAAATGAGTGGGGGCAAGGTAGAGGCTCGGGGTGTTTGACCAACTGCCACTTTGTGCTTTTTAAAACCATGATTTCTCCTCCAAAAACTCAAGGGTGGGGCCACATTTTTCTGGTCGAGCAAAGCGAGAAAGGTGAAGGTGAGACCTGCCCCTTATGACCTCATAAGGAGCAGATTCAGATCTGGCCCATCTGAGGTTTCATTTCCCACAGGCAGGGCAGGGTACCCAGGGCTCGGTTTACATCTATCCCATTCTAGCCACTGGGGGAAACATAGGCCGGCTGGGGGTGGGCTCATATTGTTACAAAACTCCATAAGTGAAATTGTTATGCCTGGGACCTTTAACATACAGGTGAAGTATGGAATGTAAATATAATCAGGGTGAGATTGTGAAAAAGCTCCCAAAAATTAGACATGCAAGAATTAATTCCCCTTTTCAATACCATGCATAGGGTCTATTATCCATGGGATTACTATGCATAGCCTATCACCTTTTATGTAGATAATTTTGTTTTTTAGTTAATGTACTTGGATCATTGTGTTTTTTATGTCTTTCTTTCTTTTATTCGTACGGTAACTTGTTTTAGTTGAAAACCTGCATTTTTGTTAGGCCTACATAGGGCGGGGCAATTTATCAAAATGTAATTCAACAAAAAATGATTAGAATTTGGCTCCAAATGATGAATAAAAGAATATCGAGCAACATAATTTTTACCTCTTACGTTTTGGAAGTAACTCTTATTTTCCTTGTGTCTAATGAAAAAAAAAAGTTTTGTAGTCGGGAAGTATTGAGGCAAATTTTCAACAGTTGTATGTGTTTTGATATCTTTCTTTCTACTTCCACATTTTTTTTTGTGATAAAGTTTTTATTTTTTAGTTAAAAGCAATTAACAATACCTTTTTGAATTGATAGTCCATATTGCAACCTTTCAGAAGTCAAAGAGTAACGTGTTAAACCTCTTGATTTCATATTGACAATTACTAAATCGTGATTATATTTTTTTCCAGTGCAGCCCTTGCCTACAGTAGACCATGCCTCCTCTCTTCTGCTGGTCACAGCCTGTCACTGAAAATAGTTTCTTATGTTATAGGCAAGGGCAAGGAAAGGCCAGGCAGTGTGGTTTTGTATATCACATTTCAGCAACCGCAATTACAAATGCTTTACACAAAATCATTAAACAGATAAAACACCAGTAAAACATTAAAAATCACAATGCATTAAAACCGGTAAAACACATGAATAACAGTTAAAAACAAAGACGAAACATAAAACCCAAGAATAAAATTTACAGTGCAGCATAAGAATTTAAAGAAATTATTAGTCATTTAAAGAAAGGCAAGCAGCAATAAAAGGTCTTCAGCCTTGAATTTAAAAGACCTGATAGTAGGCGCGGATCACAGGTTTCCTGGGAGTTTATTCCAGATATGCGCGCATAGAAACGGCAAGCTGCTTCACCCTGTTTATTTCTGACTCTGGGACAGAAGCAGACCTGTCCCAGAGATGACCTGAGAGTTCTGGGTGGTTCATAGTGTAGTAGCAGATCAGCAAATATATTTTTGGGACCTAAACCGTCGTGATTATAAACTAGCAATAGTACTTTGGAAATCAATTCTTTGGAGACAAGCAGACCTGTAAAGACTTCATCATGGAGTGATGTGATCCAGTCTCTTGGTCTTAGTGCGGCCTCGAGCAGCAGCGGTCTGAATCAGCTGCAGGCTGCTGATTGATTTTTTAGGAGACCTGTAGCCCGTACAGAGTCCAGTCTACTGAAGATAAATGCATGGACCAGTTTTTCCAATCCTGTTGACACTAAGTCCCTTTAAAACCTTGATATAATTCTTTAAGGTGATAGTAGCTGACTTTGTAATTGGAGGGGTCTAATGTGGCTGTTAAAGTTCAGGTCTTAGTCCAGACCTACACCAAGATTTCTGCTTTGTGCTGTTGTTTTTAACATTGTTGTTTGAAGCTGAGCGCCAGACCTTTTAATCGTTCCTCTCGTGTCCAAAAACAACACCTCGGTTTCCTTCATTTAATTTCAGAAGTTCCTGGCACTCCAGCGTTCATTTGTTCGATGGCCTTAGTAGTTTTTTGTATTGGACTATAGTCCCCTGGCGATAATGTTATGTTAAATGTTGGTGTCGTCCGCCTAACTATGGTACTTATTTTGTGTTTCCTCCATAATCTGGCCCGGTTTAAGCATGTAGAATGTAACAGAAGAGGCCCCTATGGAGCCTTGCGGAACTCCGACGTCTATTTGTACGCTCAGTGCATATTACCATAGCACAAAGTAATCCCTATTCTTTAGTAGGATTCAAAACCAGTTTAGTACTGAGCCAGAAAGGCCAACGCAGTTTTCCAATCGGTCTATGTAGTATATCGTGGTCGGACCGTGTCAAAATGCAGCACTGAGATCAAGAAATACAGATTAAATGTTTGTCCATTATCGTGTTCAGGTTGATGTTCATTAAAGACGTTGACACGAGCCGTTTCAGTGCTGTGGTGTGGTCGGAACCCGCTGAAGAGTATCAAAACTGTTTGCTAGTGACAAGAATGGTTGAGTTGTTGAAGACTACTTTTGTCAATGATTTACTTAAAAACGGAGGTTTGATATTGGCCTATAATTTGCTCATTAGGACTTGTCTAGGTGTTCTTTTTTAAGAGTGCGTGATTACTCTGAGTTTTCATGGCCGTGTAAAGTACCTGAAAGAAGAGATGGTGTTCACAATCTGTATAAGATCAGAAGTCAAACATTGGAAACATTTTTGAAAAGTCCCGTTGGTAGAACATCAAGCAACAGTTCGCGGTGTTTCAGAGTTTTGAATAATGTCCTCAAGCAGGTTTTGTATGGTTGTCGTGTGAAAATTCTGTCATATTGGAAACTATTTTTGCTTGGAACACTGTGACAACATATCCTTGACTTGATATGGAGGCACTGACTGTTTGTCTAATCTTTTGATTTGTCTTTGAAAGCAGGAGGCAAATCCATTGCAGCCTTGTAGATAAAAGTTCATATGCTAACTGGTACCTGAGGGTTGTTAACCTATCACAGAGCAAACAAAGCACGAATTATTATTGTGTCTTGAGATATATCAAGAAAAAGGACCTTCTTGCATTCCTCTCGTTCCAATTATAAATGCGAATCTCTCTTTATAGGCGTTATAATGACCAGGAGATTTTTTTTTCGCCACCTTCGTTCAGCTTTCCTACACTCTCTTTTTTCTGTTCTCACCATATAGACATTTCTCCATGGAGATCTTTTCTTAACCAGATACAACTTTGGACCTTAGTGGGAGCAATGGCATCAGAAACATTTGTGATTTACAGTTGAAATTCCCTCTCCAAGCGCACTGACTGATAGCCATAGAGGGGCTGTGTTGAGAGAAAGCTGTATAAATGTGTCACTGGGTTTTCAGTGATATACCGTTTCTGATAATCTTTGTTGACCTTTTGGGCACAGAGATTAGTGCCGTTCAAGAAAAACAGAATGATCTGAGAGAGCAACGTCAGTCACCACAACCTTTGTGAAATGTTCGACCCTTTGGAGACAATCAAGTCAGAGTGTGCCCCTTATTGTGGGTGGGCTCCTTCCACTGCTGAGTCAGTCATAGTTCTCAAAAACCAACACAGCCCTCTTTTGTCCCCCTGTCCTGGGGGCTTGTCAACATGAATGTTACATCACCCGCATGATTACACAATCAAAGTTAATCAGATAATAGACAGCCATTCCGTGAAGTCATCAATGAGGTGGCACAATATTTAGGTGGCCTGTAGATATTTAGAAACATGCGCTTGAGGGGCAGATCTTAATTGAAGAGCAACATATTCAAAAGCACACACTTTCCATACATATTTGCGTACAGTGGAATGAGTCATTAACCAAAATGTCTCTGCGACTCCACCCTCCTTCTTATTCACTCTATCTCACTCATAAAACTGAATAGGGGGGCTGACTCGATAGAACATCAGCGCTGTTATTATGGTCTAACCAGGTTTCAGTACAAGAGAAATTAGATTTTGTGCTTAGTAAATAAATCATTGATTAAAATGATTTTCCTGTCCCAAGACCTGAACTTTAGTAAGGCTAGTTTAGTGTTTTTTCATTTTTGGGACAGGCCTGGAAGGCTGACGAGGAAGGGCTACATTTGCTAAGTAGCAGTTAATGCTTATTCACCATTCTTTCCTATACTATCACAACAGAATTGATGAAGACTTGAATCCACAGGCCCGGCTTGTCCTGAAAGAGTCATTATTATCACGGTAGATCCCTCAGCCAAGGCCCGGCACATATCAGCTAGTGGCTTGCCAGATTTTGCACACAAGCGTCCTTATCAGTCTGGGGGAAGGAGTTTTTCTGACGATCCTGGGTAGTGGGTTCTTGGCGTTTTACTTTTTTTGGCCCGGGTTTATCCCTGGGGGTAGGAAGGGTGCCTAATTGATGGGGGACATAATGGAAAAGGTTTTGATTGAGAACAATCAAGTAGAGACAGCGATGAATCCTCAGAGGTTCGGGGTGGGGAAGGTTTTGAGGGGTTCTGGACGGTGCAGAGGGAGTGGAGGTTGGGTCGTTGGGGTGGTCGTTGTGGTCGCTTCGTTCTGGTCGTTGCCCATGGTCAATCTTTGCACAGCTGTCCTTAGATGGCTTGCTGGCTCCTGCCGCACTTTTTGTGTCTTCCTTTTGTTTTTTGACTTGGCAGAGGGAGCAGATGTGGACGAGAAAGTAAAGCAGATTAGAGGTGAACAGCTTTACCGCCTGCTTGTTCAGGGAAAGTCTATCTGCTTTAAAAAGATGTCGGCGCTCCCAGAAAATGTTTAAATTGTCAATGAACGTCAGAGAGTGGACGGTAATTCAGTTGAAAGCCATTTTGTTTATCCCAACAGTCGGCTGAATCTCTCATCTCCTGCGCGTCTCTCTTCTACTGACGGTGCGCTTGACTTATTAGTTATAGGGCCTACTTAATGCGTAGTAATAAGAGAGGGTGTGGGCTATAATAGCGCATGCGCTACTTGATCGTCGGCCGCCTCATGTGAAAAAGCTATGTGTGAGTTAGGGTTTTTTGACAGTCAGAATTTGGTTGGAAAAAAAAAAACTTTTGTGCCCATCCACGCCTCCTTTTTTGGGTGTCGTAACTGAAACGGAGGCGCCAGATACAGCAATCTATGAGTCTTTGAACTGCTACGCGCCACCTGCCCATGACTCCGCGCTAGTGTTCCTCACACCTCCACTGTTGTGACTAAACTGTAATGCAGCCTTTTTTCGGCTCCCGTGCTAGTGGCGCTTGAGATGAGGGTTCGATTCTAGCGAGTAGAGGCCAATTAAAAAATCACAAAACAAGCGCAACACAATCTAAGGGGCTTGATTTTCGCAGACGAAATACTTACATAATACGACAGTGCAGCCGTGCTAGAGGAAATGTTATTTTAGCTTAGAGCCCACTCACCTGACCCTTTAACCTGATTAAGTTCCTATTTATGGATAACTCATGGAACTAATACATTAATTTTACAGCCTGTATCAGGCGTTAACCCCAATCAATGGCATCTTCACCAAATCACAGCAATAAATTGTAAACTCAAGCATTTAAATCTGAAAGCAGTTGTCGTCAGTGACTATAAGAGAGAGAAGTGTGTCCGATGGAATGAAACAGAGTAGTGTGTCCTACCATGGGAACAACAGAAAAAAATTGTTACACCCGCAGTAAACCAACCTTCAGAATAGAGGTCTTTAAATACAGTTCGATCACAAGTTATAATGTAGGTGCATTGCAGTTGCTAGGCTTGGCGCGAAATGACGAACATGCCGAAGAGTGGATGTAATTCAGGCAGCAAAAGAGTCGATTAGTTCTAATCCACCTACTTTTTATGTTTTTTTTTATTATTTTTTGGCATAAGCAGAAAATCGCAGATGAAACACTCTGTTGTCTTGTTGAACTGACTTCTCTAATAAACCCGACACCCTCTATGCTTCTGTTCTAAGAATAATTATGCTTTCATGAGAATCAAAAAATCAGTAAAAGTTGGGTCAAAGCACTGCAGATCTTCAAACACCATCATATCCCCCTTTAATAAAGGATGTTGAATGAACAATCTGGAAATTGGATGATAATCACATCAACTCCGGACACCTTCCCTCGGAAGCTTTAGGGCTTTCCTGTCTCCTCGTGTGGGAGTAGTGCTGGGCTGGGGGTGAGGGGGTGGGGGGCAGCAGGGGTGGTGTAGTTTAGAGGGGAGCAGTTCTGGTGGCACCGACCTGCATGTTTTTTGCCGGTAGCCTGCTGGCCTCGTGTCGTGTTAGAGGCGGTTTCGAATCACCGGCCGAGGTGCGGCCACATTAAAGTTACGAGGCGCGGAGCGCACCGATGTCTATGCTGCTAAGAATTGGTCCAGTCGATGAGACAGACGTAAGAGGCAGTCACTGAGGTGCAAGGTGGTGGGGGTGCAGCTAAAGGAATGTGATTTAGCTGAGAGCCCCACCTCAACCACAACGAGACAGATTACAGATTATACTTCAGTCTAAACATGTTAAAATGACGATAGCCTAACCTTTGCCTAAGTAATTACTTGAATGGGGCCATCGTTTAACAATTAGTGTTCTTTTTTGAAGTTTTGAGGTTTGCGGTTCGAACCCCACCTGCGGCAGATGAAAAAGGAGATTTTTTTTCATTTTGTATTTCCTGTAGCCTATATATTTGTTGTTTCAACACTACATTGGTGTTCACACCATATATCCCAACCCCTCTCAGCCAATTATTTTCCCTGTAGAACATTGTATGAAATGTAGATATAAGCCTATGAAAGACAAAAGAGCTTTAGATTTAGAACAACTGTGTGTACATGATATATGTTCCCTAATGTAGCCTACTGTTATGAAAAATAGCCATTTGACACAAATGCTTTTCTTTTAGATGTGTTGATGACATTTTCAAGCATTTTAACTGCAGTGTCTCATTTTGAAGGAGATGTGAGGACTTTTGCATTTTGTGTGTACACTTTTAGGAATTGTGTGTAGACTTTTGAAAAACGGAGAGATAGTTTTGATAACGTGTGTGAGCAGATGTAAAAACTGTAAACGATGAGGCCGCAGGAGTAGTATCAGATCTATGAGTCATTTTGAAACAGCGCCACCTTCCCATTGACTCCTCGCTGTGGCCGAACGTGGTAATGCAGAGCCTTTTACTCCCGCCTAGGGCGCTTGGATGAGGTTCGATTCTAAGGCGGTTGAGGCCAAATACAAAATAACAAAACAACACAGAATCTAATGGTGTCGGTATTTTAAGAAGACAAATAACTGAAAATAATACTACAGTGGGCAGCCGTGGCTAGAGGAAATGTTGATTTAGCTTAGAGCCCTCTCACCTTGACCTATACCTGAGTACAATTCCCATCTTATGGTATGAGTCATAGAATTCATATGCATTCATTTTCTATAGATCATGTATCAGTTTTAACCCACAATTCCAATGTATCCTCAGTCGCAAAATCAAAGCCATATGTTATGAAAGGAACGCAATTTAAAATCTAAAAACAATGTCTGCAGTGACTATGAGAGAGAGAGAGTGTGTCCGACATGGGAATGAACAGAGAGTGTGTCTTACATGGGAATGAACAGAGAAAAGTAGTTTACACCGTCAGTAAACTCGATCGAAGTTAGAGTTATTCAAATACGGCTCGAATTATTATAACAGTTGTAGGTTGTGGAGCAGCAGAGAGACTCGTTGCGTGGCTACACTAATAAGTACGAGACAGCATTGATAGTATAGTGCATGATAGTCTCACACATTTAGCCAATCTATACCAAAGCTAAACACAATGCTGCCGTGCGTGTGGCTGACACCAACGGGTCTCTCTGTGGACTGGACGTGGCCCAGCAAAACAACCTATGTTTTTTTCAATTTTTTTGTAATCATTTTTTTTTAGAGTTGTCTCTATGGGACGCCTCACTTCACGTCGAAACAGTTTAATATTATAAACTTTCCAGGAGATTAAAAACAGCTTTGCTGCCAGGGGGAAAAGGCACAGATCTTTCCACTCCGCATATTTCCTCTTAACAAAGTGAATTCCTTCAGGATAGTTTAAGAAACATTCCTGGAAATTATTGCTGCTCACCATCAATCCCGCGACATGGATCCAGTTCATTTCCCTCTGCTCTCGCTTCGCGTTATACGCGGGTTGAATCCCCGCGATGTGCGGCCACATTAAATTACAAAACACATTGGCTATTATATTTCCAGTCGAAGAACAACTAAAGCGTACTACAGTTGCCGCTACAATGAATGTGATTCAGCTGAGAGCCCACCTCACCATCAACCCTATAACAGATTAGAGATTATACTTCAATCTAAACTTTTAAAATGGATATCCCTAACTTGCCTAGTAATTACTTTGCAGGAGACTAAAAAAGCACGCCTCCGTGGGGAAAAAGGCCGTACAAGATCTTCCGCTCGCGCCACTTTTATCCTGATCAATTCAAGAGCGTTAACTAACACTGATTAGACTGGTTTGTTGGCGATATTAGAGTCCTTGAGGCTTTGGTCGTTCTTCTCTGTTTTCCTGCGGGAGCGGGCAAGCAATTAACAATTAGTGTTTTTTTTTGAAGTTTTGAGGTTGCGATTCGAACCCACCTGCGGCAATGCAGAAGGAATTTTCTTTTTAAATTTTGTATTTCTGTAGCCTATATAATATGTATAGATATTGTTCCACACTACTTAATCATAATAAAATATACTAGTAACATATAATAAAAATAAAAAGCCATTTGACACAAATGCTTTTTTTTTGTAGATGGTTGAGACATTTTAAGGCATTTTAATGCAGGTTTCATTTGAAGGAGATTGAGGACTTTTGCAATTTTGTGTTACAGTTTTTGAAAATTGTGTGTAGCTTTTGAAAAAACGGGAAAGATGTAAAATGTCCTTACACACAAAATCTTACATGTCACCCTATTTTTTGAAACCTTTTCATTTAAAGAGCAAACTACACACCCCAAAATCTCCACGACCTAGTTATTTCTCAGGGCCTTTCCCCTTTGTTGTCGTAAGGGACATAGT
>NC_045738.1:27146658-27146800 GCF_008692095.1 Etheostoma spectabile | reverse complement strand
TGATTAGTAAGGGACGTTGGATTCTGTGGTTTAGCTGAGACGCGGACATCCGCTAGCTTCAGGGGGAGTAGAGGGATGTTGGATTCTGTGGTTTAGCTAGCGGCTAACATCCGCTAGCTTCAGGGGGAGTAGAGAGGGACGT
>NC_045738.1:27146215-27146387 GCF_008692095.1 Etheostoma spectabile | reverse complement strand
ACACGTTGGGCTTTATTTTTGTAAGTGAATATGTTCGTGTTTTGTGTGACAACAACGTCACATCCAGCCCTTTGCCTAGTAGACTTGATAGTATGCTGACAACTGGTAAACATCGCTCCCTCTCTGTTCTCTGCCTGCCGTGAGCGTTTCAGCGCCCGGTCTGCGGCAGGTA
>NC_045738.1:27141279-27146094 GCF_008692095.1 Etheostoma spectabile | reverse complement strand
CCGTGCCCTGGCTGCAGTAAGGAACGGTACAGGGCTAGGCAGCTGGGGTTACGGAACATTTCCACAGGCTACCTTTGACAAGGAAACAAAACAGTCCTCACTCAGGCTAGTAGCTAGCTGCCTTAAAAACGGGCTAGCCCTCCACAGCCCCTGGATTTGAGTCGGGCATTTTTTTTTATTCCGAGAACACGAGACATACGGAAGGGGGCAATACAGTATGACCCCCCTAGACGTCTTTCTTTCCGTTTCCCCAGCCATATGTCTGCTAGCTTCCGACTCTTTGTATGGTGTTCCTATGGCTGCGCTGCTAGTGCTAGTCAGCCACGGAGTAGCTTACCATGCCAGTGACGTAGTAGATTGTGGAATTCCAACATGGCGGCGCCCATGTTACAAAAACAACACTTTCAACTTGCCATTTTATCCCTTTTAACAAATTCACCCATTTTAATAATTGTACCAGTGAGAAGAAATAAAATACATCTGTTATATCACCATTATTAAAATTCCAGTTCAGTTCATCTTTAAGATTCATAGCAGAAGCTGAGCACATTTTGTAGCATTCAAAGCTGTACTGATGAAATAAAGTGGGAACGGAAGACATTACAGTGCCTTCAGGATGTTAAAATCTGGATGACCTGTAAATTTCTAATGTTAAACTCAGATAAAACTGAAGTTATTGTTCTGGGGCCCAAGCACCTCCGTGACACAATATCCAAAGAGATAGTTACTCTGGATGGCATCACCCTGGCCCCCAGCACCACTGTGAGGAATGTTGGAGTTATCTTTGATCCGGACATGTTGTTTAATTCTCACATAAAGCAAATTTAAAAGGCCGCCTTTTTCCCCAACGTAATATTGCAATCCTCTGCTACAATTCTCCATGTCTCTCTCTGTCTGTCTGTCTGTCTATCTGTCTGTCTGTCTGTCTGTCTGTGTGTCTCTCTCTCTCTGTCTCTTTCTCTCACCAATTGGTTGAGGCAGATGACCGCCCTCCCTGAGCAATCATTCTGCTTGAGGTTTCTGCCTCTTAAAAGGAAGTTTGGGGTGGGAATTGTTGGGTATCTGTAAATAACATCACAGAGTACAGTCTAGACCTGCTCATTTATGAAAAGTGCAATGAGATAAATGTTGTTGTGATTTAGCGCTGTTTAAATAAAATTGAACTGAATGAACTTGACGGTTCATTGTCTAAAATATTCACAAACGTTAAACATTGTGTTTTTGTTGTTCCTGGTCATTTACAAGCTTATCTAAATAAAAAATGGATGTATTCAGAAAACCAAGATGTAATCATTTTGTGCTACTAGCTAGCTACAAGCAAGCACTAGCTACTAAGATTAGCCTGCAGTTTTGTGAACAGAGCTTACCTTAATACATCCATGGCTTCATATCTCATCCACGTTACAGGCTTTACAGAATACAGCCCTACTATGTCTGTGGTAATGTTATGTAGGCATAGTTATGTTAGCTGAGTTAACGTTCTCTCAGTACATCCATGCTAGCTACAGCTGATGGTAGCTACTAGCCGATAGCCCCGACGGTATGGGAAAACGTTAATGACATTACATCCATACATACGTTACATACATACATACATACATATTAATAGAACATATGGTGAATTACAACCATCAGCTATATCAATTATTACAGGTACAGGACCTCGAGAGAACTGTCAAATGAGCGTGCCCAGTGCAGGGCAACATGGGCAGGCGCAGTCCCGTGGGTCTGCTTGCGTTCTTTATGTGCAATCATCATGTCTTATCTAATAACTCTAGATTTGGCTACTAGTGAATTTAAAACTGTTAAAAATGTGACGTTTTAAACAAGGACCCTTTAAGTGTTTGGGCTAGTAAGTTGATGTACCCTAAAAACAAATAAATATTGAAATATACAAGTGTTTTTCACCATGTAAAGTCAATGTGAAAAGTCTTGCTGGGCCATGGGGTGCAGTTACCCCCTTATCCGCTAAGCCCATGGTGGCTTGAACCCTTATGTTGTCTTCGGGTCAAAGTCCTTTCCTATATCAGTGTTCTTTTTAACTCCCCAAAATAACATGATTGATTCCACACAAGTGGTTTTAAAATAGTATTGATTAAAAGTTTATATATTCCAGTCTGTGATTATCCATCAACATCCATCCATCCCCCCCCCCCCCCCCCCCCCCCCCCCCCCCCCCCCCCCCCCAGCTATCTTGCAGCCATCCCAGTCAGCACTTAACTCAGGTGCTAAGGACGCTAACGGCAGTTTACTGAACTGTCGGGAAAAAGACCCAGGCACTCGAGTGAGAACAGCGGCCATTTGTAACGTTATACCTCCGTTAGCTTTACCAGTCCCCCTACCTCTCACTTTAAGCCGTCTTTACAGTTAGCTAAATATACCCGACAAAAGGGGGATAAAGCACCAAAAGGACTAACACTAGTAGGAATTTTAAGATAAGGTCTCATTGGATTTGGAAGGATAACTCTTGGAGTTGAAGGGGGGTGTCGCGATTCTGCCTTCTCACTCTGCGACACAGGTTCATGGAGTTGAGTGTCGCGATTTTGGTTTTATTTTCCATATCATTACAGCCCTACTTGATACAGATGTGGCAAAGAGAATGTTTGCACTGGAAATAGGCTTTTCTAGATAAGGCAGAGCTTATTTGTGTAGCTTTATTGAGTAGCTGAAGATAACGACCTGCTGCATGTCATCTTAACTATCAACAAACTCCCCGGGCAATGGAAAGTTTTCCACAGTGGAGGAAATAGAAAGCCCAAATGGACCACAAACCCTGCTGATTTGTTTGGGTTAGGTGGCCTTTCCGGTTACTTAGCATTGTCTAATTCAGTTATATGACATCATTTCTGTAATTTTTGGTTTGTGGCAGTAATGTTCTGCAAAGTTCACTGTGATGCAGTGCAGATCAGTGCAGTGTTCATTACAGCTCAGATCAGACTTTTCTGATTCAATAGCACAAAAGAGAATGGCACACATGATTTTTAGCTGTAGCTAAAATCAATCTGAAAACGCTTAAATAATGAATTTGTAATGTTTTTTGGTGCTACTTCTACACCTGCAAGAGTGAACTAGAATACACATCCTGAATAATTTAATGCTATTAGATACAAAACTATGCTACTGTTATGGACACATAGTGATATCGCTATAGAATTGATTAGAGATTAAATTAACTACAACAATTTTAAAAATGGATTACTCATTTAAGTTATTTTACAAGTAAAAAGCTAAAAGAAATTCTAGTCACAACTTCTCAGTTGTGAGGATTAACTGATTCTCTCATGTGATAGTTAATTGAATATCTTAGTAGTTTTGAATGTTGGTCAAACAAAACAAGCAATATGACGATCCAATTTTGTGCATTAGTAAATTGGGATTGTGAGAAAATGTGATTTATCATTCTTGATGATAGATTTTTAGAGAAAATTTGTGAAAGTAATGTAAGTTTTAAAGCCCTAAATTAAATTTCATTATTTTCTGTGGTGTTAATAATACTCATGGGGTACAAAAGTAGGAATGTAAATACCATCAAAGACTTTCTACAATGCTACAAAGCTGCAAACAGTACTTATTTGCACATTTATTTGCAGCCTTTCAGTTGCAGATGACTGTAAATCAGTGTGAAGCAGATGGACATGCTCTGCATCAACACATGAATAAACATTTATTCTGACCCCTCTCAGAGGCTCTTGTAAGGACCAAAGGTGACAAATATTGCCCTGGGATTACATCAATAAGCACATGTTCCCACTGCAGGCCTGTATTAATGCACAGTGTCAGTGTAAATGCTCTTCAAGAACCAAACTGCCTGCGGTTTAAGAACATCACTGAAATGGATAATCAGAAACCATATGTGTGGGGGGCCCCCCCTCACTGGTTCCATATGGATCTTTGATAATGAAAATGTAATGATCTCTTTGGCTTTCTTTGGGCTGCTGATGGAAAAAGGGTTCTTGCTCCTAATCAATACAAGTGAAATGTGTGTGAGGTCTTAAAAAAGCTTGGAAGCAGCAGCCACCATATAACACACACCGAAAGAGTGAGGGAGGGGAGGCCCTAGGGAAAAGAATTAGAAAAAGATTGTGGTTTGGGTTCAAATGAGACACTACTTCACTTCTAGTTACCACGTTATGCCAAATGTGACGTAGCTCTCTGTTTATTCCGTAAAGTAAAAAAAAAAGTGCTGTATATGTTCATTTTTATTTTCAAATGGGACTAAATCCCCCATCTCCTGGGTGAAAGTCCTGTGTTCTACACCCCTATGCGGAGATTTGGCCCTCTTCGTCACCTTACTTCCTGCTAGGCTCCTAGAAAGCAGTATCGGACGCCGTCACTAGCCATGTGAATATACAGGTTGTAATTGGTGCCCTTAAGTAAGCCATGGTGTTCCACAAGGTTCAGTGCTTGGACCAATTCTATTCACCTTATATATGCTTCCTCTAGGCAATATTATTAGGAAACACTCAATTAACTTTCATTGTTACGAGGATGACACGCAATTATACCTATCAATCAAACCAGACGAAACCAGTCAGTTAGCTAAACTTTAAGCATTTATCAAAGATATAAAATCGTGGAGGACCTACAATTTTCTGATGTTAAACTCAGACAAAACTAAAGTTATTGTGCTGGGCCCTAAACAACTTGAATCTCATTATCAAAAAATATACTTACTCTGGATGGTATTGCCCTGGCCTCCAGCACTACTGTCAGAAATCTATGAGTTATTTTTGATCAGCATATATCCTTTAATACCTAATGAAAACAAACCTCAAGAACAGCCTTTTTTCATCTTTGTAACATTGCCAAAATTAG
>NC_045738.1:27141036-27141269 GCF_008692095.1 Etheostoma spectabile | reverse complement strand
TCTCAAAACGATGCTGAAAAACTAGTCCATGCATTTGTTACTTCCAGGCTGGACAATTGTAATTCCTTATCATCAGGATGTTCAAATAAAACCCTTAAGACTCTCCAGATGATCTAAAATGCTGCAGCATGTTTTCTGAAAAGAACTAAGAAAAGAGATCCTATTTCTCCTGTATTAGATTCACTGCATTGGCGTCCTGTAAAATCCAGGATTGAATTTAAAATCCTTCTCCT
>NC_045738.1:27140501-27141026 GCF_008692095.1 Etheostoma spectabile | reverse complement strand
GCTCTAAATGGTCAAGCACCATCATATCTTGAAGAGCTCATAGTACCTTATTGTCCCAGTAGAGCACTGTGCTCCCAGAATGAAGAATTACTTGTGGTTCCTAGAGTCTCTAAAAGTAGAAAGGGAGCCAGAGTGTTCAGCTATCAGGCTCCTCTCCTGTGGAGCCAGCTCCCACTCTGGGTCCGGGAGGCAGACACTGTCACCACATTTAAGAGTAAACTTAAAATTCTCTTCTTTGATAAAGCTTATAGTTAGGGAGTGAGGAGTTGCAGCGTCCAACCACCCGCTTCTTGTCATAGTCGTCAGATTAATTTAACATATGATCAATAATATAATATATAATAATACTAAAGTAGAGGGAGGCAGGTCAGCACAGCCCAACCAGGCTCCTCTCTTTAACCTGTCTCTCTTAATTATGCTGTTATAGTTTAAGACCGCTGGGGGATTTCCTTTGACACACTGAGCTCCTCTCTCTTTCCATTTGTGTGCATCCATGTCCCAGAAATGCTTGTTACTAACCTAGCT